>NC_141876.1:125167500-125470530 GCF_056163025.1 Triticum urartu
CTGCTGTAACGGGAAAAGACCTCCGCTCTGCTATGAGGGCGAAGAAGGAGGAGCTGCGGGAAGCCGGGGATATTGTAGCCAGGAAGTCCTTTATGCTACAGAGGAAGTACGGAGATCCATGGTATGCCCCTCTGGATCGGCTGTGGAGTTCGGAGGATGCATATATGGATTTGGCGGTGAGCGCTGCCGATGCGGCCAAGTACTTCCAGAGTCAGATGGACCGTGAAGTAGACCAACTGTTTTGGAAGCAATTCCTTTCTCCCAAGCGTCTGCTTTCGTTGACGGACCAATTAGCCGAATGGGCCGAACTAAATAGGTTGTCCGGACTCTCCATGAGGTCTGTTGTGGATCAACTATGGCCGGAAGGTCAAAACCGAGCAGCTATTTCAGCTTGGTGTAGCAGGTCCTTGATGTGGTGCCGCGCATAAATGCGATGAAGAGGTCAGCGTGCATAGAAGGCGCACGGATGGCCTTTGCCCGTGCTAAAGCATACTGGGCAGAGATGGATGCTACCACTGTTGCAGCGTAGGATTCGGCAATAGGTCGAAGGGCTGCTGAGCACTACTTTGAGGAAGTTCTTGAGGGTGCTCGTTTGATAGAGACCCAGTGCTCAAAAAATATTATGTTTGAATGACATGTAATCTCATTGTAAGCGAAATGCTTTTTAAATTTTTATGAGGCTACTTTTATATTTTTGCCTGAAAGTAATGTGATGCCTCCTAGGCGGCCGTTTATGTATACATGTGTATAACCTGAAAGATTGCAGTCGTCAGCTTCAACCCCCACGCATATAATGCGGAGGTGTTTGCATAAACACGCGTTCACACTTAACCCAACGTCTTGGTCCTATTAAGGAGGTGATAGCGGAGCGAGCGAGGCAACCGGACTATAATGCTTTAACACTTTCACTTAGCCATAGGAGTTTGACAGTGGGGCTACTAGATAGCCCCTGGTGGCTCCGCACTCTCCCGATCCCGGCATGCGTATATGCCTGGCCGGAAAGCGGCCCTTCGTTAAGGCGGAGGAATTATAACATTCCCATGGGTCATCGAGTGGTTGACCAGTCTTACGCTAGATCATGACAGTCAGTTTTCGGCTTTCTCTACTGAGGTGCTCGTCCGGATGAACCAGGGCACAATCGCAGTAGTTCTCCTGGTGCTACCTTAGCCGGTAAAGCGGAACGTAAGGCACCAAAACACAGGAGCCGGGCAAACCCAACATTTGACCAAAGACAATAATTCGGAGCTGATGCATATAGGGCCAAACTCGCGATGCCGAACACTCCCTAAGGTATTCGGTCTTTGTGGTATAAACCAGGCCTGAAGAATGGCCTTTGTAAGAAGCCCCTTGTGTCCAGGTACGTGCATTGTTCTGGCGTGGCCACATGCCAAGACGTCAACATCCTACTCAACGGTGGATATGTATCAACAAGAGACAGTAAAAAAGGTTTACGCAGGGTCTTAATCTAAAAAGAATCATTGGGTCGGGTCCCTGCTGCACGTCTGCGCCTGTGTCTTCGTTGTGCCGTATCCTGGATGGGTGTAGCACGATGATCATCTGTAAAAGAGAGGAATGTAGGTAAAAAGGTTGTCGTGCAAAAGGATAGTTTTCTAAAGAAACCATGTATAATTCAAGATAAGAAGAAATCGCCACTCGTCTGCGGGCGTTGAGCCCCTTGTACTTTTGAAAGATAGGGGTGTGACTGTTTATTCGATATGAGTAGCGGCGCCGGACTTGATTAGTTGTGTCTGCGGTCTTGATGACCTATTGGATGCTTTTGCTGGTCCAGGCGCCTTTAGTGTGCGGCTGCCAAGGCAGCCTCACTCTCTTCGGCGTGCAGAGATCGTTTGATACTTCCGTGCACTGAAATGATGCCACGTGGACCGGGCATCTTGAGTGTTAGGGAGGCATAGTGTGGTATTGTATTAAAGCGAGCGAAAGCTTCGCGTCCGAGTAGTGCTTGATAGCCACTTTTAAACGGAGCGATGTGGAAAGTTAAATGCTCGCGACGGAAGTTATCGGGGAGCCGAATATAACTTGTAGTAGGAGGGAGCCCGTACAACGAGCCCCTGGGCCTGGCGTTACTCCTTTAAAGGTAGTATTGCTATGGAGAATTTGTGTTGGGTCTAACCCCATCCGGCGGATTGCACCCTGATATATTACGTTTAGCCTACTGCCGCCATCCATCAAGACTCATGTGAGGTGGTATCCGTCAATTACTGCGACTAATACCAGTGCAGCCCATCCTGCGTGCCGGATACTTGATGTGTAATCACGATGGTCGAAGGTGATCGGTTGAGATGACCAGTGGCGGGACTTCGCGGTGACAGGCACTTGGGTATATTTTTCAGGGAGTGCCGCATTGTTTTTTCTCTTGATCACGTGTAACATGTTTACTGTTTTGACTTCGGGTGGAAATTTCTTTTGTTCCCCCTTGTCTTGCTTGGGATGTTCGTCCTCGTCTTCACTTGGTGTATCCTCCCCCTTGTGTATGGCGTTAAGCTTGCCGGACTGCTTGAAGACCCAACATTCTCTGTGGGTATGATTAGCAGGTTTGCTAGGGGTACTATGGATCTAACATACTTGGTCCAGAATTTTGTTGAGGATGGACAGTTCATCCCTGGTGCCTTTGGAGGGCGGCTTTTGGTTTGGCCGAGGGACTTTGAATCCGGCATTTACTGCCGTGCCCTTCGTGTTGTTTTCTTTATTCCGGCGTTTGTTATTGCTGTTGTGCCGTGATTTCCCATTTCCATCTCTAACTTCAGATGTACTGGGGTCGCTGGTGCTGCATCTGGCTAGCCAGCTGTCCTCACCCGCGCAAAAGCGGGTCATGAGGTTTGTTAATGCGGCCATCGTTCTCGGCTTGTTTTGGCCGAGGTGTCTGGCGAGCCATTTGTCGCGGACGCTGTGCTTGAAAGCCGCTAAGGCTTCGGCGTCCGGACAGTCGACAATCTGGTTCTTTTTAGTAAGAAACATATTCCAAAGCTTTCGGGCTGACTCTCCGGGCTGTTGAGTTGTGTGACTCAGGTCGTCCGCATCCGGAGGTCGGACATAAGTCCCTTGAAAGTTTGCCCGAAAGGCATCTTCGAGCTCTTCCCAACTTCCAATGGAGCTTTCGGGGAGGCCTTTGAGCCAGTGACGAGCTGGCCCTTTGAGTTTGAGAGGTAAGTACTTGATGGCATGGAGATCATCCCCTCGAGCCATATGTATATGAAGGATATAGTCCTCAATCCAGACCCCAGGGTCTGTTATTCCGTCATATGCTTCTATGTTTACGGGCTTGAATCCCTCTGGAAATTCATGGTCCAGCACCTCATCAGTGAAACATAGGGGGTGTGCGGCACCCCTGTAGCTGGGTGTGCCGCGTTGTTCGGATGTTTGTTGTGTTGCATTGTATGCTGGGGCGCGCTTGCGTGGTCCATAGATGGATCTTGTTGCACCGTCCTTTGGGTGCGAGCCCTCGCATGGGTCGCGTGTTGCATTGTGAGCGGCGTTGAATGCCGTTCTGTGGTGGTAGAGGGGTCGTCTATCCGACTAGGTGGCTGCTTTGATATTTGGTTGTGGGGGGTCTGAGGCCTCCTCATCGAATTCGGGTAGCAGCTTCCGCTTTGGGTAGCTCTTGGAGGGGCGATTGTCGCCGTACCTTGCTACGGTGTTGAGTATTTTGCTCCATCTGAATTGGAGCGTGTTTTGCGCGGCCTTGAGCCTCCGCTTCTGCTTTTTGAGGCTCCTTGTGGTGGCAACGAGCCTTTTACGGGCATTCTGCTGCTCCGAGTGCCTGTCCGGCGTTATGTTGTCCGGACCATTATCATTGATAGGATTTGTTTGTTCGGTTTGATTATCCAGATTGCCGTTGTCTGGCAGCGGTTCGCCCTGCTCCAGCGCTGGATCAGTGTGATCGCTATTTCTGTCGAGGCGGGATTTGGGGCGGCGCTTGCGTCGCTGCTTTGACTGCTTTTCGAGGGAACAACCCTTCGGTGCGTCCTTCCGCTCCTCGCCGTCATCTTTGGGTGCGTCCACCATGTATACGTCATATGACGAGGTGGCGTTCCAGGGCTCAATAGGCGCTGATTCTTCATCGTCTCCTTCATCGGCGTCCATACCGTCAATATCGTCGGAGTTGAAGTCGAGCATGTCGGTTAAATCGTCGATAGTGGCTACCAAGTGGGTGGTGGGTGGGCTTTGAATTTCTTCATCATCTGAATCCCAACCTTGCTGATCGTAGTCCGGCCAGGGTTCTCCTGATAAAGAGAGAGACTTCAGTGACTTCAGGATATCACCGAAAGGCGAGTGCTGAAAGACGTCCGCGGCCGTGAACTCCATGATCGGCGCCCAATCGGATTCGCACGGCAGGGGCGCGGAGAGTTCGGAGTCCGGAGAAGAATCCGGCTCCATGGATTCACGAGTCTTGCAGAGTACGAGGCTGGTGTTCGGCTCAACCGCCGTTGGGATCGCAGCCCCCGAGGTGGCGTCCAACCGCCCATCCTCGATCGGCGCGGTCGGCTCCGAACTAAGGGTCGGAGCCGATGCGGGTGCGGCCTCCAGGGCACTGTTCGGCGGCAGAGCTAGATCATGCTCGTCGTGACAGTGTGGCGCGCTCGGCAGTGGTTCGAATCCATCGAAGATCAAGTCCCCGTGGATGTCGGCCGTGTAGTTTAAACTTCCGAATCTGACCTGGCGGCCAGGGGCGTAGCTTTCGATCTCCTCTAGATGGCCAAGTGAATCGGTCCGCAGTGCGAAGCCGCCAAAGACGAAGATCTGTCCGGGGAGGAAGGTCTCACCCTGGACTGCATCGCCATTGATGATCGTAGGAGCCATCGGGCCTGACGGCGACGGCACAGAGGAACTCTCAATGAAAGCACCAATGTCGGTGTCAAAACCAGCGGATCTCGGGTAGGGGGTCCCGAACTGTGCGTCTAGGCCGGATGGTAACAGGAGGCAGGGAACACGAAGTTTTACCCAGGTTCGGGCCCTCTCGATGGAGGTAAAACCCTACGTCCTGCTTGATTAATATTGATGATATGGGTATTACAAGAGTTGATCTACCACGAGATCAGAGAGGCTAAACCCTAGAAGCTAGCCTATGGTATGATTGTTGATGTGTATGTTGTCCTACGGACTAGACCCCTCCGGTTTATATAGACACCGGAGAGGGTTAGGGTTACATAGAGTCAGTTACAATGGTAGGAGATCTGAACATCCGTATCGCCAAGCTTGCCTTCCACGCCAAGGAAAGTCCCTTCCGGACACGGGACGGAGTCTTCAATCTTGTATCTTCATAGTCCAGGAGTCCGGCTGAAGGTATAGTCCGGCTATCCGAACACCCCCTAATCCAGGACTCCCTCAGCCGCTACTTACTCGGCCACGGTTCATACTTGCAGAGAGACCAATCGACCGGTATGTACGTACACGTTCTGACAAGAAAGACAATGGTATGTATGCTTCGACTGGGTGTGTCCCAGCTGTCAGGGAGGATAAGGACGCACTTCCTGGCGTGCAAAGATATAGATGTTGGGTCCCAGCTATCAGGGGGGATATTTTTTTGCCCATAATAAGGACGCACTTCCTTGCATGCGAAGATGTAGCTGGTGGGTCCTAGCAGTCAGGGGGGAGAAAACATTATTTTTCAGGGTAAAAAGGATGCAGTTGCATGTATGCGTCCATGGGCGTGGTGTGTCCCCACTGTCAGCCTCTCACGTACAGTCATCTTTCGATGACTCTCGGTTGTTAACCACGTTGACCACACTGTGCCGAGCGCACCAAGGCCGGTGGACGACGGCGAGGCCCCAGACTGGAGCGACCCGAACATGGGGAAGACGCGGCAGTGGAGTCATGGATGGAGAGGAGTGGGAAACTTGACTGGTTCGGAGGCGCGGCAGCACTGCCTCCCACAGGAGACAGGAGCAAGAATAGAGGTTCAAGAAGGAGCATGGCTGTTGGATTAACATCCAATGGTCCAGCTGCTAGAATCATTTGTTGATCAGTTGACAAAGCCCTGTGTACACGTCTGCTTAGTAGGCCCACAAGTCAGCCACCAAATCTGCCGGGTCCCAGCTGTCATCGGGAGGAATGGTTTTTTTCGCATAACAAGGAGGCACTTCCTTCCGTGCGAAATACAGCCGGTGGGTCCTAGCTCTCAAGGGGAGGAAACAACTTAATAAAGAGGAACTTTCCTTGTGTGCGACCATGGACCTCGTGGGTCCCAACCGTCAGGCTCTCCACGTACAGTCCTCTTCCGATGACTCTCGTTTGTTGACCACGCCGCATCGAGCGTAGTGAGGCGGTGGACGATGGCGAGGCCCCAGACTGGAACGACCTGGAGATGGGGTCATAGACGGAGAAGAGTGGGATACTTGACTAGTTCGAGTGCGGGGTAGGCCTACACTCGGCAGAGAATAACAAGAGGTGCGGAGTGGAGGGATGGCCTGGCCGTCAGCGGGGTAGTGTTTCGCCGAGGCGCGCAAAACAACGCCACTGGATGCCGGAGGCTGGAGCAGGTGGTCCCGGCAGCACTTGGGGAAGAAGACGAGAGATTGAAGAAGAATGTCGGCCGTTGGATGTAAATCCAATGCCTTGCTTAGGCTTCAACCTACTGGCCCACATGTCAGCCAGTCCATTTGTTTTTTAGTCCGTTTGGTGGGCTGGGTGAAACAATGATGTAGCATCTATGCAACCCGTTTATGTATATGGTAGGAATTAAAGCCCATTTGCATTTCTCTCGAAATCCGTGGACTTGCTGGGCTGGGTGAAAATATCATGTTGGGCTAGACGGAGAAATGTTATAAAAACATGAACACATGATTGCACGTCTATTACTACATTGGTTAGTAAAATCTTTGCAAGCTTATGTACGCAATCACTAGGAGTTAACTTGCCAAGTTATATATAAACAATTATTATTATTATTTGTAAAAACTTTCAATTTACGAAATAAAATATCATTTTAATTTGATGAGTTAATAGGACATGGGGTATAATTTTTTTAGGCTAGACGTGGGACAGTTGAGTTGGTTCTAGGGAAAAGTACAGGAGAGAACTCGGTTTACATTGAAAAAGAAAGTGGGAGAAAATTCAGATATAGGATTAATGAAACCAAAAATAAAGGAAATGGGAAGGTCTATAAAATGGTTGGACGAACGACAGGTTTAACAGAACCTTATGTTGTTTCTATTATATATATATGTAATAAAATAAGATATAAATATAGGTTCAGTTTTGCATTCTTATAGAAAACATAGTTTCAGTTTTGCATTCTTATAGAAAAATAGAACTGAGCTGTGCGTCGTCTTGAAAAAACAAACATAACTTGGGTTGCTGATGTTATAGACAAGCTAGGTTGGGAGGCCCAGAGGCCGCTTGATACCTGTTGGATCCAAAAAATGTTGAAACATGTCGTGGGCTGCCCATGTTAAACAAAAAAAGCTAGGCCATGGACCTGGTGGGCCTGGGACTGTCAGCCTCTCGATGAACAGTTGTCTCTCGATTCCTCTTGTTTTGTTGACCATGTTGGGAACGACAGACGGCGTGCCGCCGCGAGAGCACCAAGGCAGAGGACGACGTCGAGACCTCGGACCGAACAAACCGTAGCGGGGGAAGACGCAAGCACAAGGGAGTACGAGGGTTAACTTGTTCGGGTGCAGGGTGGGCCGGTGGAGCTGCCGCCGCCGGACAATCTGTGGGAGTAGAGGGATGGCCTGGCCAACGCCATAGGCTATGATGGCCAGCCGTTGTATAGGAAGAGGACGAAAGATTGAACAAAATAAAGAAATACAAATGGATAGGTGGTTTGTCCCATATGTCTATGTACGAGACCTGTTGGGTCCACCTGGGAAGGGGAATATGTTGGGAGGAAGGAGATTCAAAGCACGACAGCTGAGTGAACTAGTTTTTTTAAACGGGCGAGTGAACTAGTTACATACATAAGTAAATAGCCACTACTAAAGCAAATAGGTTAATGGGTTCTTAAAAGAAATATTTCTGTCAAAACAGATAATTACGACACATTGGCATGAAACACTAGATGATAAAGGTGCTTATAAACAGATAAAGTACAACATCTAGACCTACCTGGCACGCTTGATCATGACGCTGCCGCTGTCCATGTACTCGTCGGTTACGGGAAGCAGACACGCCCTCATGTCCAGGATCCGCCTGTACATGTCGTAGCATGCGTATGCGTCCTTGGCCACGTAGGTTATGTAGGCTAGATTCAGAGGTACCTGCCACGTGTTTAGGGCCTTTGGTATCATTGTCTACTTTCATGTTGGCGTATAGATGATTGTCTCGGCGAGGTAAACCACGGAGTCCTTCTCCTGCCCGTTGCTGATGATCTTGTATTGCTTCGACAAGCTTATTGCACCAAAGGGCCGAATCGTCACGTTCTTCCTTCTCTCCACCGTAGCGAAGGTGCAGTCGGCGCTGTCGATGAAACGGGCAAATGCTCCAGAACCTTTGATGGCCCTACAACAATGGTAGACGAGAACCTCATCCCGCACACATACCTAGGTGACGGCGATCCGCTGGTCCCTGTCAGGAGACGAATGGATGGGCACAAGGTCTAGTCCTGTGACCTTGTGCTTTCTCGTCCTGTAGGTACTGCTTGAACTCGACGAGGCAGAGCTTCACCGAGTCTGGGTCGTTGGTGTACATCACATTCAACTTGGTGCAGCCATAGGACTGAACGACAAACTCAAAGGGGAACTCCTTGCTGAAGTCCATATCTGGCAGGCTCATCCCTCAGATCGCCATTGGAGTCTCTTCAAGTGAACGAGTGGGTAGGTGGAGGTAGGAGTTTGTTTTTCAGCTCTTGGGGAACTGGATTCAACAGTAAACTGAGTGTGTACATGCGACAACAGTTACTACCCCTCCCTCTCTCGTTGCACGCCCGGCAGAAGATGCACCCTCGATGCATTCAAATGCCTCCATTAAGAAACCTACTCCGTCCACACGTCGGTTCACGAGCGCATCTGTATTGGTACTGTAATAACAAGAGTTAGTGGCCACTTTACTTAAATTTAATTAGCTTTAATATAAATTTATACTTAAAACAAGCAATGCATTGGCTCATACTATCAGTGCCACAGGATCAACATGCACAACAATTAGAATTATTATTCTCAAGACGCACACGATCAACACATTTGTCGCACTTTCACACAGATAATACTACCAAGTTTGAAATGTTTGTTATGGTTGTTGTCCTCTGCATCATCATGCTGTGTTTCCCAGCTTGCAAGATTTAGAACCAACAAATAAGATCCAAATAATAAGTACAACAAACATGCCTACACATCTCATTGATTCCCAGCTTGCAAGATTCAGAACCAACAAATAAGATTCAAATAATAAGTACAACAAAGATGCCTACACATCTCATTGATTCCCGGCTTGCAAGATTCAGAGCCAACCCATTAGAGCCTTTTGATAAAGTGAATATCGGGATTAAATCCATCTTGGCTAGCCGTGTCATACAACTGAAGAACTTGGCGAATGGTCTTGACCATCACAACATCTATAGTTGAGTATTCCTGTTTGCACAACACAAATAAGAAGAGCATGATTACTATAATAATGGCACTCCTTGAACTCAACCTCCAGCTCCACTCGGATGAGGCCTGCCTGGAGTTCCATGATTCAATTCATGTGCCTTTTTCTGCAGTTCACCTAAAATGAAGCAAAGATTGGATCATTCAGCTAGCAAGAAGTACTTTCTCTTGTGAGCTGGCAGGTTCTTCTTTAGTAGTTGCACTAAAATTGAGGAACATTAAGGTTGGCTGTCCAGCTCATGTAAGGTGCAACTATAATTTGCTTATCCTTTTGTGTAGTTCCACTAAAATAAAGTGCCATTGTGGTGATAGTGATGGCTCATCTTGCAAAGGCTAATAAAATGTTGCACGAGATTACCAGCAGAATTTGACGGAGATTTTGGAAACTCCCATTACCATTTTGTGCAGTTCCACCAAAATTGAGAGATGTTGCCCATGTGAGATTTTAGTTGAACTGCACAAGACACTCATTTAAAAAAAGTGTTTTGTGTAGTTCACCAAAAGGTCACAATAGCAACAAGGTGAAATGGATATCCCTATCTGCACAAAAAGATAGAAAGTAAGCAGTTTCTAGTCAATAAGAATATACGAAACATACACAAAATGAAAAGAAGCATCTTAATTATGTTCATGGCAATCACACAAGGATAGTAGAAATTTTAAAACGTTAGCAATGCTACATGTTGCCGGAAGCATTACGATCAACAATGACATTCATCAAATATGGGATTACTTTAATGGTGGCATTACTTGTTTACCAGATATAGTAAATCAATAGCAGCTAAAGAGTTGGTTTAAGGGCATGGGACCGTGGGGACACCAGGACACTCAACAACGTAAAGGAGCAACTTACTTATCATACTGGGGAAAATAGTAGGAGTACCATTTGTAACATAGTTTAATTGCATCATATCACTAGAGGCATTAGATTAACAATAACACTGGTTAGACATGTCCTTAAGGTAATAGTGTGATCGCTTCATTTTACATGCGCCCTTACATTAATAACAACAAAAGGTTGGTATAAGGACATGCGACAGTGGACACATCAGCACAATGTACCTACAAGGAGGAATAAAGTGGTGATGCCGAGTTTGTTCATGCTCTGTGAGGGCAGCAAATCTTATCTTGGAGACCTTTTACTATGTGAGGGCAGCAAATCTAATCCCGGAGACCTTTTACTATGTGAGGGCAGCAAATCTAATCCTGGAGACCTTTTACTATGTGAGGGAAGCAATTCTAATCCTGGAGACCTTTTACTATGTGAGGGCAACAAATCTAATCCTGGGCGTTGACTTGTCCACCAGCTGCCACTTTCTATCCTTTTTTCAACCAATAATAGATATGTCCTTATCCAGTTTGTACTGCGTTTTCCCATTATTTCCCTTTTCAACCAAGAGACTGGTTGGGTATCTGGTCTCTACTACTTTCACCATATTATTTCCTCTTTGAATCAAGTCCTAGATTCATGCTACAACTTTCCCCCCTTTCTTCGTTGTTTGAACCAAGTCCTAGATTCGAATGCATGAAGTAGCTTTACCTCTAATAATACTAAAAATTTAGGTGGCTTTGGAAGAGCTGATGGGAGTAGAAAAAGATGCACATGCAGACACGTGGGGAGCTGGGGCAGTAGAGCAAGGCTGCTTTCGAAGAACTTATACCTGAGGGTCGTCGGGATGTCGGCGGCGGCAGGTCGAATCGACGCACAATACGGCAGGGAGGAAGAAGGGTCGGAGGACCTCCCGAGCCAGCGCTGTGTCGGAGAGAACGACAGGGCAGAGGATCGGGCCCCTCCGGTAGCTGTGGGTTTCCTCCTGTCGGTGTCAAAACTAGCGGACCTCGGGTAGGGGGTCCCGAACTGTGCGTCTCAGGCGGATGGTCTGTTGTTCCGTCATATGACTCTATGTTCACGGGTTTGAATCCTTCTGGGAATTCATGGTCCAGTACCTCGTCGGTGAAGCATAGGGGGTGCATGGCACCCCTGTATTTGGGTGTGTCTGATGGTTGTATTGTTCGGTTTTGATTCCAAACTATTATTCTGTCAGTATAGTCATTTGGGCGGCGATGATTCTATGCCAGAACACACTTCCTAGGTCCGTAAATGGACCTGGTCAAACCGGCTATTTTGTGTAGGTCCTCACGTAGGTTGTGTGCTGCCTTGTGTACATCATCGTTAGCTGCCCTGTCGCGACCACGGCGTGGCCAGTCTGGTTGATCGGCCGTTTTATTTTCTGGCTGAGTGGGCTCTAAGGCCTCATCGTCGAATTCAGGCAATAGCTTGCGCTTTGGATAGCTTTTTGTGTGGTGATTACCGCCATACTTTTATTCCGTGTCAAGCACTTTATTCCATCTGCTGTTGAGCGTATTCTGTGCGGTCTTAAGCCTTTGCTTCTGCTTCTTCAGGCTCTGCGTGGTTTCAATGAGCCTTTTATGAAGGTTCTCTTGTTCCAAGTGTCTTTCAGGGATGATGTGTGCATCATCGTCCGGACTATTCATGTCTCCGGAGACAGGTTGATGAGTTTTACCCCCGGGGTCGTCGTGACCTGACAGCGGCTCCGTACTATGTTCGCCGTCCGCTGGTTCACCCTGCTCCACCACTGGGTTCATGTGGTCGTTGTCTCCTTTGGGGTCGACCGGGGTGTTACTCTTTCTTGCACTTTTATCGCTATTTTTGCCAGGACAGGATTTGGAGCGGCGCTTACGCGGTCGCTTTGGTTGCTTCTCGAGGGAATTGTCCTTCGCTGCTTCCTCCCGTTCCTCGTCATCACTTTCTTTGGGTGTATCCACCATGTATATATCATGTGATGAAGTGGCAGTCCAGCGCCCTGCGGGTGGTGGTTCCTGTTCGTTTCCCGCATCGTCGTCCATACCGTCGATGTCTTCGGAGCCGAAATCAAGCATGTCGGTTAAGTCATCGATAGTGGCTATTAAGTGGGTGGTGGGTGGGGAACGAATTTCTTCGTCGTCCGCTTCCCACTCGAGCCGAACACAGTTCGGCCAAGGGCCTCCTGACAAGGAGAGAGGCCTTAATGAATTTAGCACATCGCCCAAGGGCGACTGCTGAAAGATATCCGCGGAGGAAAACTCTGAGATCGGCGCCCAATCAGATTTGATAGGTATGGACACAGGCAGTTCGGAGAACCGTGGCCGGGGACAAATCCAAAAGTCCGGCGACATAGGTCTCGTAGGAGGTGAAGTCAATGTTCGGCTCTATTGCCGCTGAGTGTGCGGCCTCTGGGACGGGGTCCATCCACCCGTCCTCGGACGGCGCGATCTGCTCCGGATCAAGGGCCGGAGTCGCCATAGGTGTGATCTCCGGAACACCATCTGGCGGTAGAGATAAGTCATGTCCGTCATGACTGTGCGGCGCACCTGACGGAGGTTCGAATCCGTCGAAGATCAAGTCTCCGCGGATGTCGGTAATATAGTTCAAACTTCCAAACCTGACCTGATGGCCAGGGGCTGTAACACCCCGGATACAACTTTCCATATTCGTAAGTCCGACTCTTGCCTTTTCCGGAGATGTGATATGAGATTCCTTTTGTGGTTGGGTTTTGTCTTTGTTTTGCATTTTGTTCATGTCATGCATTTCATATCATGTCATCATGTGCATCGCATTTGCATACGTGTTCGTCTCATGCATCCGAGCATTTTCCCCGTTGTCCGTTTTGCAATCTGACACTCCTATGTCATCCGGCGCCCCCTTTTGCCTCTTTTCGTGAGCGGGTGTTAAACTTTCTTGGAATGTACCAAGATTTGCCAAGCGGCCTTGGTACACCACCAGTATACCGCCTGTCAAGTTTCGTGCCATTTGGAGTCCGATTGATACTCAGTTAACCGGGGAACCGTAAAGGCCTCGTGTGTGTTGCAGCCCAACACCTCTCCAAAGTGGCCCAATAACCCTTCCAAACCTATCCCATGTCCTCTGCCGTCAGATCACGATCACGTGGTCGAAAACTACACCTCATTTGGACACTCCAAACTCCCTCTACCTATAAATATATACCTCCCCCGAAATTTCACGATGCAAACCCTATATCTTCCTCCTCCGTGCGTCGGACATGTCCACTCCGCCGCCGGACATGTCCGCGCCACTACCCCGCCCAATCGCGTCGCGCCACCTGTCCATGCGCCGCCCTCTGCCGCCGCGGCCCTTGAGGCCCATGGCCGGCCCGCCCGCGCCCGCGCCGGGCCCGAGCCGCGCCCCTGTGCTCGCCTCCCTGCTCCGCCACCATCGCCGCCTTCGCCCGCCGCCGCCATGCGCCGCACCCGGCCAACTTTGCCGCCGGCACCCCGCTCCGCCGCCACCTTCCCTCGCCGACAGCCGCTTCCCTCCACGCAGCCACCGCCCGAGCTGCTACACTCTGCCGCCGCCTTCCCTCGTTGTCCGCACGTCGCCGCCCCTCTCGCCGGACCGCCACAGCCGCGGCTCAATCTGGCCGGAGCTGCCAGATCTGGCGAGGGCCGGACTCCTCCTCTCCGCCCAGTCCGGCCAGCGCCGCCATCATCAGTCCGCCAGAGCTCTTCCCGCAGTTGGATCCGCCCCATGCCGCTGCTTCCTCCGCCGCCCCGACGCTCTCCGACGAGATCCCGACCTACTCCGGCCGCCGTCGCCTCGTCTCCGGCGAGATCCGGCTCTGCATCGAAAACCGTGCAAACCCTAGATCCGTTCTCGGAGTGGTATTTTTTCTCCAAGTCCTCAAATCCTGTTATTTTCATGCACTTTTCATCATGCCATAACTCCTCATCCGTAGGTCCATTTTGCATGCATGATATATCAAAATGTTTATCAGGATGTGCTCTTCATTTTGTTCCATTGTGTCATGCTTGTTTGAGTCCATATTGATGCCCAAATCGTTGATGCAAGAGTGCTATAAAACGTTATGTGCTGATTCTTAGCAGAGTATGAGCATTTGTCATTTTCGCTACATTTGTTGTGTGCTGCATATGGACTTGAGCTCTACTTGTATTTTGGTCTATGCCATGCCATCTTTACAGGGGTGTATGCCATGTATTTTTGTGATCTTTGTGGTGACTAGGACATGCATGCAAAGTAGCTCTCGTGATATTGCTGATTTCAGAGACTTAGAATTTCACTAAGTCGTTGCTCTGCTGTTATTTTTATGCCATGTATTCATGTTGCTACAGTGAGATCCATGCTTCTTTTGAGTATCTTTAGTAAGGATGATTTTGACATATGGTTGTGATCTATCCATCCATGCCCCTTTTTGCATTTATGGAGTCCACTATCATGACTTAATCTTGCTCTACTTTTGCTATAAAATGTTCCTGGCAGATTGTTTACATGTTAATCAATTTTGCCATGGATGTTGTAGTTGATCCAAGCATGCTATAGACTTGTTCTTGCCATGGTTACCTTCATGAACATGTCTTCTTGCTGATGCTATGCTTATCTTGTCATGCAATGCCTTGTGTTGAGTGAATCGAGCTCGCAAAGAGGCCTTCATAACTCTGTTTTTGCCATGCTCAGTTTTTCTGCTAAGTCTGAATCTGTTAACGAAACTTGCTATGTTTACATGGGTGCCATCATATCTTCTGATACTTTTTGGCTCTTGATCAGTAAGGGTCTTTTGTTCTATGCTTTGAGTAGAGTCATGCCATGCCTTGTTTTGCTATGATCTGTTCCTGTAGCATGTTGCTTTCTTGCTCTAAACATTGCTTCCTGATGTTAATTCCTGGCATGTTAGTATTTTCACTAAGTCTGTGATGCTGATATCTTTTGCACTTTTTCCATGCTTGTTTGAACCTGCTCTTGTGTGAATTAGCCATAGCTCAGTGTTCATCTTTTGTCAAGAATCTTGAGTAGTTCATTGCAATGTGCCTTGTTGCTATGTTGGAGTGCAGTAGCTTAGTTTCTTGTTGCATTCTAGATGGCATCATGCTGTTAATCGCAGAATTGTGCCATTCTTGTTTTGCTCACCATTTGCAAATCGTGCATTCGATTCCAGTGATCTTTATATCGATTTCGACCGAAATCAACTCAGATTTCCAGCGGCACACTTGGTTTGCCAAGTTGCGGCATGGTTCAATCTTTCCATCCTGAAGCATGCATATGCATTGCATATCACATCCCGCATATCATGCCATGTTTTGCATCATGTTGCTTGCGCATTGCACCGTGGTTGATTGTTGTTTCCTTTGCTTGTGTTCTTGCTTTGGGTAGAGCCGGGTGACGATTACGTTATCGAGGAACCAGTTGAGTATGCTTACGAGGATCAAGCTTTCATCAACTCGGAGAACTTTGCAGGCAAGATGACCATACCCTCGAAATCACTTCTATCTTTGCTTGCTAGTTGCTCGCTCTATTGCTATGCCGCGATACCTACCACTTTCTATATCATGCCTCCCATATTGCCATGTCAAGCCTCTAACCCACCTTTCCTAGCAAACTGTTGTTTGGCTATGTTACCGCTTTGCTCAGCCCCTCTTATAGCGTTGCTAGTTGCAGGTGAAGTTGGAGTTTGTTCCTTGTTGGAACATGATTATTGTTGGGATATCATTATTATTTCTTGTTTACTTTAATGCATCTATATACTTGGTAAAGGGTGGAAGGCTCGGCCTTATGCCTGGTGTTTTGTTCCACTCTTGCCGCCCTAGTTTCCGTCATACCGGTGTTATGTTCCTTGATTTTGCGTTCTTTACGCGGTTGGGTGTTATGGGAACCCCTTGACAGTTTGCTTTGAATAAAACTCCTCCGGCAAGGCCCAACCTTGGTTTTACATTTTCCTAACAACCTATCACCTTCCCTTGGGTTCTGCAGACTCAAGGGTCATCTTTATTTTAACCCCCTCCCCCCGGCCAGTGCTTGTCTAAGTGTTGGTCCGAACTAGAGCCCCTTGCAGCGCCACCTCAGGGAAACTTGAGGGTTGGTTTTAGTTGTACGGATTGCTCATCTGGTGTTGCCCTGAGAACGAGATATGTGCAGCTCCTATCGGGATGTCGGCACATCGGGCAGCTTTTGTGGTCTTGTTTTACCATTGTCGAAATGTCTTGTAACCTGGATTCCGAGACTGATCGGCACATCGGGCGGTAGTATAGTTCAAACTTCCAAACCTGGCCTGATGGCCAGGGGCGTATCTTTCGATCTGCTCCAGATGGCCAAGCGAGTTGGCCCGCAGTGCGAAGCCACCAGATATAAAGATCTGTCCGGGGAGAAAAACCTCACCCTAGATCGCATCGTTGCCGATGATCGAAGGGGCCATCGAGCCTTATGGTGGCAACACAGTGGAACTCTCAATGAAAGCACCAATGTCGGTGTCAAAACCGGCGGATCTCGGGTAAGGGGTCCCGAACTATGCATCTAAGGTGGATGGTAACAGGAGGCAGGGGACACAATGTTTACCTAGGTTTGGGCCCTCTCGATGGAGGTAATACCCTACTTCCTGCTTGATTGATCTTGATGATATGAGTATTACAAGAGTTGATCTACCACGAGATCGGAGAGGCTAAACCCTAGAAGCTAGCCTATGGTATAATTGTTGTTGTCCTACAGACTAAAACCCTCCGGTTTATATAGACACCGGAGGGGGCTAGGGTTACACAGAGTCGGTTACAAGGGAGGAGATCTACATATCCGAATTTCCATGCTTGCCTTCCACGCAAAGGAGAGTCCCATCCGGACACGGGACGAAGTCTTCAATCTTGTATCTTCATAGTCCTACAGTCCGGCCAAAGTATATAGTCCGGCTGTCTGAGGACCCCCTAATCCAGGACTCCCTCACCTCCCTCGCCGGTGATGATCGCGTGAACGATGCACCTAGTCCTCTACAGCCGAAGGGATCCGGCCGGATCTGTGACCAGCGGTGAGCAGAGAGAAAATGTCGCTACCACTGTCTTGTTTAGATCTGGAGAGGATGAGAGAATGAAGAGAGCAACCCTAGTAAAGCAAGCACTCAGTCCCCTGCGTACATATATAGTGGAGTGATTATCTTTTTCTCTCCACAACAAGCGTTTCAATTTGTGTATGTGGCATTAAAGAAAAGAAACTCTCTATTTAAGGTGACTACCTGTACGAGTCCTACTTACTACTAGTAGTAGTAGTATTGTTCACTTGTGCTCCCCGGCCCTCCATTCATTGAACAACCCCACGAGTGAATAAACATACAATACTAGTGTTTATATAGAACGAACAAGCTCGAACTATTTTCGCCTAGTTAAAAGTTGAGGGCGGTGCTTTTCCCGGGCAATATGCTCGGCAGTTTTCGCGTAAGCGGTTTGATAGAGAGGCGAGGAGGGTGAGGGAGTAGCGGATTCAACTTACTTACTGCTGGAAAGGTCGGGCTGTGCGCGCGTTACTGCTGGAAAGACTTGTGATATGACTACTCACTATAGTCATGAATTACTGGCGGTACGACCGGGGTGATGCCCCCCTTCCGTTCCGCACTCTAATTTGGTGCAGGACACGCCAACCCGGATGCTGGCTCTCCCACATGTCAGCGAAGCATGTAGTAGTAAGAAGGAGAAAAGAATCATATGGTATATACATGTACTACTACTCACGTCGGAGGAATGCGAACCACGGCAGCCTAGTGAACCAGCAGTAGAAAACAATGTGTTGATATGGCCATAAAAACAATGTGCGACGGTCCAGACTGTAGCATGTACAGTACTACTCCTCTTTGTTTGGATCCCTGATTTAGAGCTAGTTTGGGTTGAAATAGCCTCAAATTATCCAAACAGGAGGGGTTAGTTTGAGCTAGTTTGCTCAAACCCAGCTAAAAAAACTAGCCCGGTGGAGAGGTTCTAATTGGGTTAGTTCTCCTCGGGCCCACTAAAAGAGAACCAAAAAAATCTCCCCTGCCTGCACCAGATCGCTCCCCCGCACGACTCCTCTCTATTCCCCATCGGGCAGCCTGCCCAAGCGCCGCTCGCCCTCTCTCTCCTCCGGCTGCCCTCTCCCTTCGGCCTCCGCTCCTCCGACCACCCTTTCCCTCCAGCCTTCGAAGCTCGCCCCGCTCCCCCTTCACCAGTCGTTTCTCTCCCTTTGTTGTGCGCGGCGGTGGCGCATCTACAAGGGAGGTCGCGAGAGGGGTGAGTTTGTTCGTTCCTTCTCTGTATCACAGCCATATCATTGATCTTGCTCGCTCTAGCGCTAATTCTGATTTGGAAAAGTAGATCCTGATTAAACTTGGTATAAATTTGTGGTGCACGCATGGAATTGTTTGATGCTTCTTAAGGAGGTAATAAATCTTTCTAGAGGCCCAAAGATTCAGTTCACCTTTCTAGGTATTTTAGTTTCAGGCTTGCATTATTTCTAGAGGCCCAAAGAATCAGTTCACCTTTATAGGTATTTCAGTTCCAGGCTTGCATTATTTCTAGAGGCCCAAAGATTCAGTTCACCTTTTTAGGTATTTTAGTTTCAGGCTTGCATTACTTCAAGAGGCCCAAAGATTTAGTTCACCATTCTAGGTATTTCAGTTCCAGGCTTGCATTATTTCTAGAGGCCCAAAGATTCGGTTCGCAGTTGTCGGCAAGTGGCCCTGCTACCCATGCCGGTATCAACCTCAACTCACAAGCGCCAGCATTAGAGGGGTTCCCGGGGCTTGGTCTCTACAGATCCCTCCTCCAGAGCGATGATGACGAGCTCCTCCCTGGGTGCGTGAGGGGCTCCGGGCTTCGTCCCTATCGTGAATGACTTCCGTGATGAGTTAGCTCATGCTTTGTTTCATGGAGTGTATTGTTTTTTGTGAAGCTTGATTGAGGACTTGTATGTTTAAGTGGGATATCTCATTTGTATGGACAAAGTAAAATTTATCATGTTTTGCATGCTTGATTTGTAAAGATGGTTCGTTTATGTCAATTGTGAGCGGGAGGAGGCCACACAAGAGCCGGCCACACCAAATCCGGCAGGAAATAGGGTCCAAAGTAGTCAAATGATTGAGAAAGAACATTTATTGTCAATCTAACCCTGTCATCCATACACCGCTTTGGTTTAGAGTTAGTTCAGGGTTAGAATCTAACTCTAACATCTAACTGAGTTAGAGTTCTCCTCATCTTGGTTCATCACCATCATACTTTCCCCATTCCTGTGTTTTCAGTATCCTGCGAATCAAAGAGGCCCTTAGACTGGTTTAGGTCCGGTAGTTTCTTATAAACGTGTTATGTCCAAAATTTAGTGAATGTGCTCCGGTTTCTACGAAAATAATCTGGTTTCATGTAGTAATTCATTTATTTATTTATTCTTCTGCGGGGGGTTTGCATGTAAGTAGTGAGGTCTGAAATGTAATGTACCCCGACATATGCTCCGAGTCGTGCATGCACTACGACCCAGATGCTCTATGTCCCACATGTCGGCGAAAAGGAGCACGTGGAAATAGCCTAGGAGTACATATAGCTATACGATGATAAATGCGTGAAAAAATATGTACGGTGAAGCGTAGATGTGGTTCGAAAAGGAGACCTAAAGTGATGACAGGTATAGGTCGCACGCACCCAACTAGTGGTAGTACTTTTTCCCTAAAAAAAGAGGTACGAGTGCTCAGTACTCCTATTCTATCAACACGGGTCCCATCTGACAACACTGTCCATGCTATAGCTAGCTCTTCTCCCTCGTTTCTCTCTTCTAATTCTAAACTCAGCCGACGCCCGGTGGGCGGGGTGGGGATTTGCCGATGGTCGGTTTGCTCAACTGCGGCCCCACCTCATAGTGAAAACGTTATGACTGGAATAAAAATGCTGTATACACCCTCCTTTCCTAAATATAAGCCTTTTTAGATATTTCAAATGGAATACAACATACGGATGTATGTAGACATATTTTAGAGTGTAGATTCACTCATTTTGCTTCGTATGGAGTCACTTGCTGGAATCTCTAGAAAGACTTATATTTTGGAATGGAGGGAGTACTATACTAATAAAACATCAAGGACACGAGGCAATGCAGTGCTGGTTACATGAGGCAATCAACGACGTCCACCTCCTCGACTCAGGGCGCCGGCCCACCGAACAACGGCTAAGTAGCAGCGGCTTTCATGGCCAGGTCGACGTGCTTCTAAACAATGGCATCCAAAGATTCCAGCCGCTGGAAGAAGGCCAACGTCTTTCTATCCTCGTTGGCCTGTAGTGGCCAATGTAGATGATTTCCTCGTAGACGTGGATGTGCAGGTCGACGGTTTCTTGCATGGCGAGGCGCTGCGTGGCAAGCGCGGCCTCGAGGTGCACATTCTTCGTCGCGACCCCCGGCACCTGCAGGGCCACTAGGGCTTGAAAGAGTTCATCACCATGGAGGCCGATGAGGGTGGCAGGCAATGAGGAGCATGGGCGCGCGGGCTGGAGCATTACGTTAAGGTCGTCCGCGCGCTTCTTGATGGCGGTGAACTTGCGGATGGAGTTGACCATCATGTCATCCATGCAAGAGGCGAAGCCGGCGTCACCGAGGGCTACGACGCTGGCATTCGCCAGCACCATCTGGAAATGCTGCGCGGTGCGGGGCCGCAGGCCGGCACCTTGGATGATTTGGCACAGCCGACTGTCGCTCGCGTCCATCGCCTCCATAGGTGCTTGTGGCTTCTAGTCACTTGGTCTTGGATTGGAGTGAGTAGTGTTGCGTAGAGACTAGGAGTAGATGGATTGGAGTGGTGGGGCGCGTTTATACGAGAATCCAAACTCTATTGCATTCACATCGTGCTGGCTCTATTCTACTTCTCCAATTAATTCCCTCTGCATGTAATTGAGCATGCATCATTGAGCGTTCAATTTCTCGGGAACCGTTACCCTCTCCCTCTTGGGCAATCGCATTCAAGCACCTATGGAGGCGACTGCCGCTCGCGTCTATCGCCTGTCAGGAGACGTTCCCGTCGACGACGAGGTGCCTATGGTGACTTCGTAAATTTCAAGATGATAGTACTAGTATACTCACTATTGTGCACCGCGACCAAGGCGGAGAGGAAAACGAGAGAACTACGTATTTATTTACGATGTAGATTCACTCATTTTGTTCCATATGTACTCTGTCTCGGTGTAGTCTAGACACTTGTTGAAATCTCTAGAAAGGCAAATACTCCTTTCTGGTTTACAGGACTATACTAGCAAGTACTACAATAGTGGGCTCACATAGCAATTTTGTCTCATGCAAGAGCCTGGCTATATGCGTGCTCCAAGATTCGCACCTGCCACGTTCGTGTTGCGCTTGGCTCTTCGCCTCTTTGAGAAGACGAACAATGATGTTACTACTACTGCTTCTATAGCATCGAATCCACTGCTGCATGTCCGTCCACCGCGAGCGGGAGGGATAGCTTGTTGTAGTACTATAAGCAAAAGACTGTCCTCGTCTGGGAGCCACCGCACGCATGGGTGAGGGAGAAGGCGTGTAGTAGTAAAATCAAGCTTCTCCTCGTTGTACGAGTTGACGCGACACATCATAGCACTGGCCCCACATGGTTGCCTCTAAACTTGGCTGAAAGACCCGTAGTGTACAATACTCCATTGGCTGCAACCTCTAACATTTACCCCACCACAAATTAAAATATATATTCCTGTCTTGACCAGATGAGCGTGCAAACTACAATCACCAGGATGACAGGTAGGGCCAGAAGATTATTTTAATCAAGAAAAAGCATGGAGCTGACCCCAACGATTTTAAGCTTATAGGCATGGTACACGCTATCCCAGACTACTCTACACATGAAACTGCCACACGAGCGTCCGGGCTGCGCTTGGCTCTTCGCCTCTTCGGGAAGTCGAACAATGATGGAGTAATATTGTAGTGGAGGAGTACTATAGTATGCTTCTGGCCATCTGACACCGATTGAACTACTGCATGTCCACCGCATGCGGGAGGGAGAGCGTGTAGCGAACGAAAGCTTCTCCTAGCCCTGCCAGCCACCACGCTCATGGGCGAGGGAGGGACACAGCTTCATTGACTTACTGCTCCTTCCTTTGCGTGTATGACAGGTGGGCCCAACAGGTGGATGGCCCACCTATCATGCAGCCAAAGGCAGGTGCGGTTAAGGCACTGGAGCTCAGTCCGCAAGGGAGAGGGCGTTGTAGTAATCAAACTTCTCGGTCTTGTACGAGTTGACGCGACACATCAAAGCACTGCACTCGATATATTTCAATAATCTGTGTTTACCGATGCATTAATTACAATGCATGCATGCATGCCGTGACTCTCCTTTTGGTACTTGCATGTGTTGATTTAATGCACCTTGAAGTAGTATGAATATGTGACGGTAAAGCTTTGTAATGCCCCGCCCCTAATAAAGCGAGAGATGGCTGTGCACGAGGAGGGCGAGATCATGCAGACGGAACAGGACACGACGATGGAGCTCTCTATGGTCTTGATGGACCTCACCTTGCTCCACTGCCTCTTGTGCCTCCGCCCCTTGAAGCCTCCAGTGTATGAGGTTCGAATACACCTCGTCCATTTGGCTGATCGAGCAAGGTGCAGCTTTCTTGATTGATGTGTTGTTCGATTGATTTGTGCGGTGCAAGGGAGGGCACCTGGCCTACGCGGACTGCCGCGTCGAGCGCCCCGAGAACCAGCGGCAGTGCCAGAAGTGTGAGCGCAGTGATGGCTTCGACGTGCGGAACACGGCGGTGGATGCCGTCCTCTCCTCGGTGAGGGTGGAGTGCCCGCACGAAGGTTGTGGGCTCTACGTCACTTACCACAAGCTCGCCGATCACCACAGCATGTGTCCGCTCTTGCAAATGCCACGTGCCCGTCCGCGGCTACGAAGGCCCACCGCCGGTGCTCTCCCACCACATCAGCACCGTGCATCCCATGCTCGTGCACAGGATCCAGTATGGCAAGGTGCTCCAGCTGCAAGTGCCACTGTCGGAGCCATGGCTCTTGCTGTTTGCGGAGAAGGACAGCCGCGTGTTTTTCTTGGTCGGCGACGTGCTCGACGTGAGCGTGCCTATCACCGTGTCGGTCGTCTGCATCAGAGCAGGGTCGTCCCCACTGCCACACTACGTGGCCAAGCTGTGGACGAACGACCCGCCGGGGGAGCCCAAAGGCAGAACTGACACCGTCAAGGTGGAAATGGAGGTGACAAGCAGCAAGGATCCCGGTGACGTCGCCATGCACGAGCTGACCTTCTTCATAGTTCCGCCCAAGCTGCTGGCCGGGGCTAAGCTGGTTACCCTCCACATTCAGATTGACAAGCTCACGTACTAAATGATTCTATAGTGTCTTCTGCTTATCTTAGTAATATGCTAATATAGGGGTTAGCTCGGTCTACTTTAGCTTAAGAGATGGTGGGATTTGGTGGCGATGCAGCAATTACTTCGACATCAGATCAACAGTTAAAGTAATTTTCAACAGTCGAACGAATATTTTGTGTCAGTTGGATATAAAGATCCTTTGGGTAAGAAGTATAACAACTTATAAGAAGTTAGAATAATAGCTTATATGCTTGTTTGTTCAGGAAGTGTTTCATACTTGTGCGAGTTGACGCGACACATCAAAGTAGTACTACTACTAGTAGTACTCCCTCCGATCCTAATTTGTCTGCGCATAAGGCTGGTCATAGTGGGAGTAACATAGGTAGTAACATAGATGCCACATAAGCAAAAAATGATGAGGTGGCAAGTAATTAATGAGGAGAGAGGCAAATAGAGTAACATAATATGTTACCATCACATAGCGCTTTCCAATGCAAAATGAGTCTACAAAGTAATAAATGAAGACATATAGTACTATGTTATCACATATATAACACTACCCACTATGAAGGTAGTAACATAGATTAGTAACTAGTCTATGTTATTCTCCACTATGACCAGCCTAAGTCGAGGCGTGGATACCAAGGAGGGCCTGGTTGTATCTATACTTGGACAACTCACTCGACTGCATGCGCACCAGGCAGACGAAGCTCCTGTCGTGTTGGTGCCGTATGTGGCCCGCACATTAACCAAAACCTCGCGCCTCCATCTTAGCCTCCGCGTTTTAAACTTCTCAATCTCAAGGCCAAGGACCAACGTGAAACCTATGAGAGAGCCAATTAGATGGTTGAGAACACTACAATTCGTAGCTACAGATGCATGTGTGAGAGAGGACGAGTGCATGTGTGCACCTCTTCTCTTCCTGTATAACATAATAAACTCAGAGTACAAGTGTATGTGAGTGGCATCGACCTAGGGAGCTAGATATGGTGCGTGCGAGAAGTCCTGAGAGATAGGTGTAATGCGTATGAAAAAAAGACTAGTCTATAGCTCGCCACAAGGCTATTCCTGTCGAACGCCCCAATAAGTGTAAGATATGTATCCGACGGTGCCAGTTATTGCACGTACACAGCAGTAGAAAAAAGAACTAGTATCATGGCATATGCTAGACCACGTCCGAGAACACGTGCCCACATTACGCCATCCGGGAATAGTGTCGCACTTCGAAACTAGAACCTTCAATAAATTTTGAGCGCATCTCGTCACATTCCAAATTACTACTACTACCACGCTATATTTAATTGCAAACCTGTTCACACCGACCACACCCTACTCCCTCCATCGTCATCTTAGGTTGTGCACCGTGACCAAGGAGGAGGGGAAAATGAGAGAACTTAATGTTTATTTGCTAATTAATAGCATTGCATGCAATGAAGTAACCATTGCATGTCGTGTTTGGTAGTCTCAAGTCATTAAAAGCATGCACACCCACATCTCATATTGGTTGATATGTCAAGAAACAAGAAACGAGGTAGAAGTTAATGCACCGCTCCTAAGTGTTTCGGGATTATTTGGTTTTTGTAAGATGACTTACACACCTAGACGGAGGGAGTAAACGGTTTCCCACTTAGGAGCATATTAGTTCTCGGTTATAAACACTATATGCCAAGATGACTGCACATTCCTCCTCAACTCCTCATCCACAAAAACAAACAAGTCATTCAACATCCTTCCCTTGCGTCTGCCATGGCCAGCATGAGTTCTGGGTCGAGAGATTACCACCAGGGAGAGGCGAGCATGGAAGCGGAAGCACGAGAGATGTCCCGCCTCACCTCGATAGCAGCCGACATGTCCCGCCACGCGGAAGTAGCAGCACAAAGGTCCTGGTGCACCACCGAAGCAGCATGGAGGTCCCATTGTGCCGTCCATGTAGCAAACTGCTCCGACCACGCTGCGGAAGCAACAAAGATGTCCCGCCGTGCCGCGGCGGCCTGGGAAAATGTCTCGCGGGCAAGCGACGACTCTTACAGGCACATGCATGCGATCGTCCATAGCCAGATGGATCAGATCTCTGGCTGGGCGTGCTTGCACGACGACATGAAAGCCTTGTTTGAACAGGCTACTGGCATCATCCGACAACTAAGGCAGGGCAATGAGAGGCTCCGGGCCGAGCACGACCTGCTGAGGGCAAAGATCGTCCGAAGTGCAGAGCAGTAGGAGGATACCAATGCCTTGTTGAAGAGGACCGGCATCATCATCAAGAAACTTATGGACGAGAATGACATGCTCCGCATCGAGCACCAAAGACTGGTGGAGGAATCCATGGATGCTCTCAAGCAGCATCTTGAGGACACGACAGAGCTCATCGCCGCTCGCCGCGGAGACTAGTTCCCGCGGCCTGCAGCAACGCATCAAGAAAGTAGAGAGCAGCGAGCCAGATCGTTGCCTTCCTTCTTCTTTTGCCCGTGTGTATTTCGGGCGTAGCCTCATGTGGCTTTTTAAATTATCTTCCTAATTATGTAAGACAATTATTATCCACTGTCGTCCTTATTTATTCATCAGTCTTGCTATAAGTCGCAGAGATGCTATATAGGTCCATTGGATCTTACATCAAGATCCATGCAAAAATTTCTTTTTCAGATTTTCTTTTCTCTCTCTTAAATCTCAGTCGAGGGAGACATAGCCACGCCATTAAACAGAGGCTCATGCACCATTAATGGAGACCTTGGGAGAGAGGTGGACGATAGATGGAGGTCAAAAAGCTCTCCTCCCGATAAGCACATGCTGGGGACAGATCGCACGCCTCCCGTACTCAACTAGCTACCCTGCATGGCGCCTCCTAGCTAATAAAAAAGGAACACGTGGAGGCACATAAATGGTAAATAGAACGCCCACGGTTTCAATAATACTTGCGTTTCTGATTGTAACGTGACAACACTTGTTCCAAAATGACTTTGTTGATTGTTAATGTGTGCGCCTTCGGAAATCGGACAGAAAAATTACCACAGCATGTTGGTGCCATGTCATGACACCAAGCCAATTTCATGATTTTCATGCGTGTTTTGGATTTACAAGAATTAAAAAACCAAGTTTCTCAATGTTTCCAGCCGAGCCACGACGCACAGATGTTTGAATTTCCTTCCCATTTCTTGCATGGGACCTAGAAATTTACCCGAGGACACACATGTGGTTTTTCAACCAACTTTGGTGCACTCGAGCATGTGCTTGTATTTCAAATTTGAATTATGCACACAAAGGTGACACGTTCCCTCTTAGAACCACGAGCCTTCTTGAGAGAAGCTCCGGTTTGCAAGAAGCTTATACCAAGACTTGTTCCTATTCGACCAATTTTTTACCACACCATGGTAGTACCATGACATGACACCATGCCGAGTTTCATGATATTCAGGCGTGTTTCGGATTTACAAGAATTTTAAAACCAAGTTTCTCAATGTTCTCGGCTGAGCCACGATGCCCAGATGTTTGAATTTCATTCCCATTTCTTGCATGAGACCTAGAAATTCACCCGAGGACACACAAGTGATTTTTCAACCAACTTTGGTGCACGGGAGCATGTGCTTGTAGTTCAAATTTGAATTATGCACATTAAATGACCAGAAACTCAATTAATGTATAAAAGGGCAAACGAACACGGAATAATTCCAAAATTTAACAGGGTACTCATGTAGTTCTATGTTGCCTCTGTAAAGAAACTCAAGGGGGGCAGCGTATATCGTTTCACACTCAAAGGTGACACGTTCCCTCTCAGAACCACGAGCCTTCTTGAGGGAAGCTCCGGTTTGCAAGAAGCTTATAGCAAAACTTGTTCCAAATTGGCCCAATTTTTTACCACATCATGTTAGTGCCATGACATGACACCATGCCAAGTCTCATGATTTCCAGGCGAGTTTTGGATTTACATGAATTTTAAAACCAAGTTTCTCGATGTTCTCGGCCGAGTCACGACGCCAAGATGTTTGAATTTGATTCCCATTTCTTGCATGGGACCTAGAAATTCACCCAAGGACACACATGTGATTTTTCAACCAACTTTGGTGCACCGGAGCATGTGCTTGCAGTTCAAATTTGGATTATGCACATTAAATGTCCAAAAACTCAATTAATGTATAAAAAAAGGCCAAACGAACCCGGAATAATTGCAAAATTTAACAGGTCACTCATATAGTTCTATGTTGCCTCTTTAAAGAAAATTAGGGGGGAGGAAACATATATCATTTCGCACACAAAGGTGACACGTTCCCTTTCGGAACCACGAGGCTTGTTGAGAGAATCTCCGGTTTTGCAAAAAGCTTATACCAAAACTTGTCCCAATTCAGCCAAAAAATATACATATGAAAACAGGGTTTAGATTATCCCGAACATCTCGCTACCTAGACCAATGTACTCTGATTTGAATTCAACATAAAATGGATACAAATATTTGAATTGGAGATCATACGGTACATGTAGTTCATAGTGAAATATGATTACTGCTATATGCATGTTTTTTGTTTTCAAGATAATATTTAAATTATTTTATAACTTGACAATAGTCGTATTCAAATAAGGAAAATTGATTGAAATTTAGTCCATATGGTATACGATAATATATATGTTCATAGGGTGGAGTAAAATGTTCATATATGATGGAAGATCAAAATATAGGACTACATCCATTATAAACCGCAAGGTCACCTAACGATATATTCAAATTCAACATAACCTGGATTCAAAAATTGAAATTTGAGATCCTGGCATTTGTAATCATATAAAAAGGGATATGACTCTTTCTTTTGGTGGGAATTGATTTTTTTGTTGTTCTTGAGGGAAGTGCGAATCGATTTGGTACTGTACAGGGTAATCTTGTTCTCCCGATTTTTTTTACATTTTTCTTGTAGTTTTTTCAATGATATCTATAGCAATATAGTAAAAGGGTACATGAATCTCTTGTGTCTTGTATGAATTGTTTTTTTGTACATGTTAAGTTTGTTCTGCCGAACAAGGAATCTATGCCTTGTTATCCTGAAATTTTCAAGCCCGAATATCTTTTGTCTCATCTGCTTTGAAATTCCTGCCTCTTCAACCCGCTCCGCGCCTTGTTATCCTGAAATTTTGACCCGCGCGAAAACTCCCTTCTCATCCGAAATCAGTCCCATAGCCCAGACACCCGAAATCCCCCTTCTACCCCTCAGCCGGAAATGCCGGCTCGACATCGCAGTGTCAAAACCAGTGGGGGTACGCTAGTAACTTACCTTAAATTTCGGACAAGCGCGTCCCTAAGCCTTGGCTCCCCCTACCTTCCCCTTTCGTCCCCCCATTTGTACACCAAAACCCGCGAAACCCCACGCTCCTCCGTTGGCCTCTCGACTGCTGCCCAGCCGGAAACTCTTCCCCGACGATGTCGTCCACTGCAACATCTTGCCGTCCCTCATCGACCGCACCGGATGAGGATCCATCGTCGATCTCGTTGTCCCGCAGGATCAACCGCCCCGTCCTCCACCTCCAAGGATCTGCCCCGACGTTCGCCTCGTCTATCCGACGAAGCCGAGGCCCACTCGGTGCCATCAAGGATGTTCTGCACTCAACGCTACATTTTATCTTTTATTCGATCTCACAGGGCTACCGGTGCTCGATACTGAGCAGCCATGGCGGGTCATCATCGACGGCGCTGCCGCCGGCCACTTCATCCACGACGTCTCTTAATACGTCTCCAATGTATCTATAATTTTTGATTGCTCCATGTTGTATTATCTATTGTTTTGGACATTATTGAGCTTTATTATCCACTTTTATATTATTTTTGGGACTAAACTATTAACCGGAGGCCCAGCTCAGAATTGCTGTTTTTTGCCTGTTTTAGGGTTTCGAAGAAAAGGAATATCAAACGGAGTCCAAACAGAATGAAACCTTCGGGAATGTGATTTTCTCAACGAACAAGACCCAGGAGACTTGGACCCTACGTCAAGACACAAAAGAGGAGGCCACGAGGTAGGGGGCGCGCCTACCCCCCCAGGCGCGCCCTCCACCCTCGTGGGCCCCCTGTTGCTCCACCGACGTACTCCTTCCTCCTATATATACATACGTACCCCCAAACGATCAGATATGGAGCCAAAACTCTAATTCCACCGCCGCAACTTTCTGTATCCAAGAGATCCCATCTTGGGCCTGTTCCGGAGCTCCGTCGGAGGGGGCATCGATCACGGAGGGCTTCTACATCAACACCATAGCCCCTCCGATGAAGTGTGAGTAGTTCACCTCAGACCTATGGGCCCATAGTTATTAGCTAGATGGCTTCTTCTCTCTTTTTGGATATCAATACAATGTTCTCCCCCTCTCTTGTGGAGATCTATTCGATGTAATCTTCTTTTTGTGGTGTGTTTGTTGAGACCGATGAATTGTGGGTTTATGATCAAGTCTATCTATGAAAAATATTTGAATCTTCTCTGAATTCTTTTATGTATGATTGGTTATATTTGCAAGTCTCTTCGAATTATCAGTTTGGTTTGGCCTACTAGATTGATCTTTCTTGCAATGGGAGAAGTGCTTAGCTTTGGGTTCAATCTTGTCGTGTCCTTTCCCAGTGACAGTAGGGACAGCAAGGCACGTATTGTATTGTTGCCATCGAGGATAACAAGATGGGGTTTTCATCATATTGCATGAGTTTATCCCTCTACGTCATGTCATCTTGCTTAAGGCATTACTCTATTTTTATTAACTTAATACTCTAGATGCATGCTAGATAGCGGTCGATGAGTGGAGTATAGTAGTACATGCAGGCAGGAGTCGGTCTACTTGTCTCGGACGTGATGCCTATATACATGATCATGCCTAGATATTCTCATAACTATGCTCAATTCTTTCAATTGCTCAACAGTAATTTGTTCACCCACCGTAGAATACTTATGCTCTCGAGAGAAGCCACTAGTGAAACCTATGGCCCCCAGGTCTATCTTCATCATATTAATCTCCTACTACTTAGTTATTTCCTTTGCTTTTTAATTTGCTTTTACTTTACTTTGCATCTTTATCATAAACATACCATATCTTATCATATCTATCAGATCTCACTCTCGTAAGTGGCCGTGTAGGGATTGACAACCCCTTATCCCATTCGTTGCGAGGATTTATTTGTTTTGTGCAGGTACGAGGGACTAGCATGTAGCCTCCTACTAGATTGATACCATGGTTCTCAAAACTGAGGGAAATACTTACGCTACTCTGCTGCATCATCCCTTCCTCTTCGGGGAAAACCAACGCAGTGCTCAAGAGGTAGCAAGAAGGATTTCTGGCGCCGTTGTTGGGGAGGTCTACGCAAAAGTCAACATACCAAGTACCCATCACATACCCTTATCTCCGGCGTTACATTATTTTCCATTTGCCTCTTGTTTTCCTCTGCCCCACTTCACCCTTGCTGTTTTATTCGCACTCTCTCTCTATCCTCCCTCTCTTTCTCTTTTTGCCTCTTTTTGCCCGCTTGCTTTTTGTTTGCTTGTGTGTTAGTTTGCTTGCTTGTCACGATGGCTCAAGATAACACTAAATTGTGTGAATTCACCAATACCAACAACAATGATTTTATTAGCACTCAGATTGCTCCTGTTACCGAAGCTGAATCTTGTGAAATTAATACTGCTTTGCTGAATCTTGTCATGAAAGATCCGTTTTCCGGCCTTCCTAGTGGTGATGCCGCTACCCATCTAAATAGCTTCGTTGATTTGTGTGATATGCAAAAGAAGAAAGATGTGGATAATGATATTGTTAAATTGAAGCTATTTCCTTTTTCGCTTAGAGATCGTGCTAAAGCTTGGTTTTCGTATTTGCCTAAAATAGTATTGATTCATGGAACAAATGCAAAGATGCTTTTATCTCTAAGTATTTTCCCCCCACTAAGATCATCTCTCTTAGAAATGATATTATGAATTTTAAGCAACTTCATCATGAACATGTTGCACAAGCTTGGGAGAGAATATAACTAATGATACGTAATTGCCCTACTCATGGTTTAAATTTGTGGATGATTATACAAAAATCTTATGCCGGATTGAATTTTGCTTCTAGAAATATTTTAGATTCGGCCGCGGGAGGCACTTTTATGGAAATCACTTTAGGAGAAGCTACTAAACTCCTAGATAATATTATGGTTAATTATTCTCAATGGCATACTGAAAGATCTACTAATAAAAAGGTGCATGCGATAGAAGAAATTAATGTTTTGAGTGGAAAGATGAATGAACTTATGAAATTATTTGCTAATAAGAGTGTTTCTTCTGATCCTAATGATATGCCCTTGTCTACTTTGATTGAGAATAATAATCAATCTATGGATGTGAATTTTGTTGGTAGGAACAATTTTGGTAACAACGTGTATAGAGGAAATTTTAATCGTAGGCCTTATCCTAGTAATCCCTCTAATAATTATTGTAATTCCTACAACAATTCTTATGGAAATTATAATAAGATGCCCTCTGATTTTGAATCTAATATTAAAGAATTTATTACTTCACAAAAGAATTTTAATGCTATGATTGAAGAAAAATTGCTTAAGATTGATGATTTGGCTAGGAACGTTGATAGAATTGCTCTTGATGTTGACTCTTTGAAACTTAGATCTATTCCACCTAAGCATGATATCAATGAGTCTCTCAAAGCCATGAGAATTTCCATTGATGAGTGCAAAGAAAGAACCGCTAGGATGCGTGCTAAGAAAGATGCCTTTATAAGAGCGTGTTCTTCTAGTTCCTATGAAAATAAAAATGAAGATATAAAAGTTATTGATGTGTACCCTACTAAATCTTTGTTTTGCAATATGAATCTTGATAATGATGGGACTAAATATGATCCACCTTTACCTAGAAGGCGTTCCAAGAATTCGGAATTTTTTGATCTTGATGCTAAAATTGATAAAAGTGGGATGGAAGAAATTAAAACCCTAGATGTTGCTAAACCCACTATTGTGGATTTCAAGGAATTTAACTATGAAAATTGCTCTTTGATTGATTGTATTTCCTTGTTGCAATCCGTGCTAAATTCTCCTCACACTTATAGTCAAAATAAAGCGTTTACTAAACATATCGTTGATGCCTTGATGCAATCTTATGAAGAAAAACTTGAATTGGAAGTTTCTACCCCTAGAAAACTTTATGAAGAGTGGGAACCAACTATTAAAATTAAAATTAAAGATCATGAATGCTTTGCTTTATGTGATTTGGGTGCTAGTGTTTCCATGATTCCAAAGACTTTGTGTGATTTGTTAGGTTTCCGTGATTTTGATGCTTGCTCTCTAAACTTGCACCTTGCGGATTCCACTATTAAGAAACCTATGGGAAGAATTAATGATTTTATTATTGTTGCAAATAGGAATTATGTGCCCGTAGATTTTATTGTTCTTGACATAGATTGCAATCCTTCATGTCCTATTATTCTTGGTAGACCTTTCCTTAGAATGATTGGTGCAATTATTGATATGAAGGAAGGAAATATTAGATTCCAATTTCCATTAAGGAAAGGCATGGACCACTTTCCTAGAAAGAAAATTAAATTACCTTATGAATCTATTATGAGAGCCACTTATGGATTGCCTACGAAAGATGGCAATACCTAGATCTATCCTTGCTTGTTATGCCTAGCTAGGGGCGTTAAACGATAGCGCTTGTTGGGAGGCAACCCAATTTTATTTTTATTCCTTGATTTTTGCTCCTGTTTAGTAATAAATAATTTATCTAGCCTCTGTTTCGGTTGTGTTTTTTGTGTTTAATTAGTGTTTGTGCCAAGTAGAACCGTTGGGAAGACTTGGGGAAAGTCTTGTTACACTTGCTGTAAAAAACAGAAACTTTAGCGCTCACGAGAACTGCTGCCATTTTTATTTGGAAAGTGCTGTTTAGTTAATTCTTTTTGAAGATGATTAATAGATAAATTCCTCACGTCCAGCAATTTATTTTATAATTGTTGGGGTTCCATATCTAGCGCTAGCTACAGATTACTACAGACTGTTCTGTTTTTGACCAATTCTATTTTTCGTGTGTTGTTTGCTTATTTTGATGAATCTATGGCTAGTAAAATAGTTTATAAATGATAGAGAAGTTGGAATACAGTAGGTTTAACACCAATATAAATAAAGAATGAGTTCATTACAGTACCTTGAAGTGGTATTTTGTTTTCTTTCGCTAACGGAGCTCACGAGATTTTCTACTTTGAGTTTTGTGTTGTGAAGTTTTCAAGTTTTGGGTAAAGATTTGATGGATTATGGAACAAGGAGTGTCAAGAGCCTAAGCTTGGGGATTCCCATGGCACCCCCAAGATAATCTAAGGACACCTAAAAGCCAAAGCTTGGGGATGCCCCAGAAGGCATCCCCTCTTTTGTCTACTTCTATCGGTAACTTTACTTGGAGCTATATTTTTATTCGCCACATGATATGTGTTTTGCTTGGAGCGTCTTGTATGATTTGAGTCTTTATTTGTTAGTTTACCACAATCATCCTTGCTGTACACACCTTTTGAGAGAGCCATACATGATTTGGAATTTGTTAGAATACTCTATGTGCTTCGCTTATATCTTTTGAGTTATATAGTTTTGCTCTAGTACTTCACTTATATCTTTTAGAGCATGGTGGTGGATTTTTTTTATAGAAACTATTGATCTCTCATGCTTCACTTAGATTATTTTGAGAGTATTAAATAGCATGGTAATTTTCTTAAAATCCTAATATGCTAGGTATTCAAGATTAGTAAAATTTTCTTATGAGTGTTTTGAATACTAAGAGAAGTTTGATGCTTGATGATTGTTTTGAGATATGGAGGTAATAATATCAAAGTTGTGCTAGTTGAGTAGTTGTAAAATTGAGAAATGCTTGTGTTAAAGTTTGCAAGTCCCGTAGCATGCACGTATGGTAAACGTTGTGTAACAAATTTGAAACATGAGGTGTTATTTGATTGTCCTCCTTATGAGTGGCGGTCAGGGACGAGCGATGGTCTTTTCCTACCAATCTATCCCCCTAGGAGCATGCGCGTAGTGCCGAGGTTTTTGATTACTTGTAGATTTTTGCAATAAGTATGTGAGTTCTTTATGACTAATGTTGAGTCCATGGATTATACGCACTCTCACCCTTCCATCCTTGCTAGCCTCTTCGGTACCGTGCATTGCCCTTTCTCACATTGAGAGTTGGCGCAAACTTCGCCGGTGCGTCCAAACCCCGTGATATGATACGCTCTTTCACACATAAACCTCCTTATATCTTCCTCAAAACAGCCACCATACCTACCTATTATGGCATTTCCATAGCCATTCCGAGATATATTGCCATGCAACTATTCCGTTTATCATGACACATTCATTATTGTCATATTGCTTAGCATGATCATGTAGTTGACATAGTATTTGTGGCAAAGCCACCATTCATAATTCTTTCATACATGTCACTCTTGGTTCATTGCATATCCCGGTACACCGCCGGAGGAATTCATATAGAGTCATACTTTGTTCTAGTATCGAGTTGTAATCATTGAGTTGTAAATAAATAGAAGTGTGATGATCATCATTTTCTAGAGCATTGTCCCAAGTGAGGAATTATAAAAAAAATATAAAAAAGAGAAAGGCCATAAAAAAAGAGAAGGCCCCAAAAAAATGAGAAAAAAGAGAGAAGGGACAATGTTACTATCCTTTGCCACACTTGTGCTTCAAAGTAGCATCATAATCTTCAAGATAGAGAGTCTCTTGTTTTGTCACTTTCATATACTAGTGGGAATTTTCATTATAGAACTTGGCTTGTATATTCCAACAATGGGCCTCCTCAAGTGCCCTAGGTCTTCGTGAGCAAGCAAGTTGGATGCACACCCACTTAGTTTCTTTTGTTGAGCTTTCATACATTTATAGCTCTAGTGCATCCGTTGCATGGCAATCCCTACTCCTTGCATTAACATCAATCGGTGGGCATCTCCATAGCCCATTGATTAGCCTTGTTGATGTGAGACTTTCTCCTTTTTAGTCTTCTCCACATAACCCCCCTCATTATATTCTATTCCACCCATAGTGCTATGTCCATGGCTCACGCTCATATATTGCATGAAAGTTTATAGGTTTGAGATTACTAAAGTATGAAACAATTGCTTGGCTTGTCATCGGGGTTGTGCATGATGAGAGCATTCTTGTGTGACGAAAATGGAGCATGAGTAAACTATATGATTTTGTAGGGCTGAACTTTCTTTGGCCATGTTATTTTGAGAAGACATAATTGCTTTGTTAGTATGCTTGAAGTATTGTTATTTTTATGTCAATATGAACTTCTGTCTTGAATCTTTTGGATCTGAATATTCATACCACAATTAAAAAGAATTACATTAAAATTATGCCAAGTAGCACTCCGCATCAAAAATTCTGTTTTTATCATTTACCTACTCGGGGACGAGCAAGAATTAAGCTTGGGGATGCTTGATACGTCTCCAACGTATCTATAATTTTTGATAGCTCCATGCTATATTATCTACTGTTTTGGACATTATTGGGCTTTATTATCCACTTTTATATTATTTTTGGGACTAACCTATTAACCGGAGGCCTAGCCCAGAATTGTTGTTTTTTGCCTGTTTTAGGGTTTCGAAGAAAAGGAATATCAAACGGAGTCCAAACGGAATGAAACCTTCGGGAATGTGATTTTCTCAACGAACAAGACCCAGGAGACCTGGATCCTACGTCAAGACACAAAAGAGGAGGCCACGAGGAAGGGGGCGCGCCTACCCCCCCCCCCCCCCAAGGTGCGCCCTCCACCCTCGTGGGCCCCCTATTGCTCCACCGATGTACTCCTTCCTCCTATATATACCTACGTACCCCCAAATGATCAGATACGGAGCCAAAACTCTAATTCCACCGCTGCAACTTTTTGTATCCACGAGATCCCATCTTGGGGCCTGTTCCGGAGCTCCGCTGGAGGGGGTATCGATCACGGAGGGCTTCTACATCAACACCATAGCCCCTCCGATGAAGTGTGAGTAGTTCACCTCGGACCTATGGGTCCATAGTTATTAGCTAGATGGCTTCTTCTCTCTTTTTGGATCTCAATACAATGTTCTCCCCCTCTCTTGTGGAGATTTATTCGATGTAATCTTCTTTTTGCGCTGTGTTTGTTGAGGCCGATGAATTGTGGGTTTATGATCAAGTCTATCTATGAACAATATTTGAATCTTCTCTGAATTCTTTTATGTATGATTGGTTATCTTTGCAAGTCTCTTCGAATTATCAGTTTGGTTTGGCCTACTAGATTGATCTTTCTTGCAATGGGAGAAGAGCTTAGCTTTGGGTTCAATCTTGTGGTGTCCTTTCCCAGTGACAGTAGGGGCAGCAAGGCACGTATTGTATTGTTGCCATCGAGGATAACAAGATGGGGTTTTCATCATATTGCATGAGTTTATCCCTCTACATCATGTCATCTTTCTTAAGGCGTTACTTTGTTTTCATTAACTTAATACTCTAGATGCATGCTGGATAGCGGTCGATGAGTGGAGTAATAGTAGTAGATGCAGGCAGGAGTCGGTCTACTTGTCTCGGATGTGATGCCTATATACATGATCATGCGTAGATATTCTCATAACTATGCTCAATTATGTCAATTGCTCAACAGTAATTTGTTCACCCACCGTAGAATACTTATGCTCTCGAGAGAAGCCACTAGTGAAACCTATGGCCCCCGAGTCTATCTTCATCATATTAATCTCCTACTACTTAGTTATTTCCTTTGCTTTTTACTTTTCTTTTACTTTACTTTGCATCTTTATCATAAAAATACCAAAAATATTATCTTATCATATCTATCAGATCTCACTCTCGTAGGTGGCCGTGTAGGGATTGACAAACCCTTATCGCGTTGGTTGCGAGGATTTATTTGTTTTGTGCAGGTACGAGGGACTGGCGCGTAGCCTCCTACTGGATTGATACCTTGGTTGTCAAAACTAAGGGAAATACTTACGCTACTCTGCTGCATCATCCCTTCCTCTTCGGGGAAAACCAGTGCAGTGCTCAAGAGGTAGCATCTCTCCCCCATGCCATTGCTTCCTCGGCAGCGACTTCCACACCGGCACTAGCTGCAACTGCTCCGGCTCTCGCTCGTGCTGCTGCTACTGCTGCTCCGGCTCTCGCTCGCGCTGTGGCTCTTTTCTTGATGTCGGTCGCGCTGCTGCACTGCTCTTGCTTTCGTTCGTGCTGCTGCTCTTCTCTGCTATTGCTGTCGGTTGCGTTGCTGCTCCGCTCTTTCTCTCGTTCGTGCTGCTGCTTTGCTCTTGCTCTCGCTCGCGCTGCTGCTGCTGCACGACCTCCGGCAGCTACAGGAGTTGCTGCTTTAGCACTTGCTCACAGTGCTGCTGCACGACTTGCTCTCTGCTAGTGCGTTCCCTGCTAGAGCGTCTGCTGATTTAGATCACTGCTTCTTTGCTACTAGTGCTCGAACGCCCTAAACATCTATTGCAATGCTCTACTACTAGTTCAATCAGTTTCGACAGTAAAATTTAGTTTCAACTGTAAAGTTCAGTTTCTTCAGTTAAGTTCAGAGTGAACAGAATTTACAGCATCTGTCGGAGCGGCCGTGGCGCGGCTGATGCGTTTTACATCTAGCACTTTTTGGTGATGTATTTTACATCATCTATTGCAGATGATATTAGAGTCCCACTTCAGATTACGTTGTATGTCTTGTCCTGCTTCAGCCTCACCGCCGTACACCTCATCGGAGCTGCATGCTCCAACGACGGAACCGTCCATCACAGCGGAGCAGTACCCTCGGCGCCGTTTCCAGAGGCCTCGGATCTTCTTCCCCGCCTCAGACAGTCACACCACCATCACCATCCTCCACGTCCAACCCAATGATACTGAGGTCGACAAGGCTATGCCAAAGAGGTTGTACACTTGTTGCATCACTTTGTTACTATGCATTCATGTCGATCCCTCAGGGATCCTTTGCTATGGAACTACTATGGTACTATTATTCGTGCATTTGGTTAGAAGGAGTGGAGCAAAGCAAAACTGGAGGATTCTTTTTCCTTTGGTGTCTCTTTCAAAGAAAAAATGTAGGAATTTTAATATCCACTTGGACGTCCTTTTCAAATTAATATGCATGAAGAACATGACTAATTGCATTACTGGCATAATAAGATTCTTATTTTTTTCATTTTCAAGTGGTTTGACTTTAATTTGACCATGTTTCTCCATTCATGTGTTCTTCCAATTCATGTGAACCAAACACGCAGGTTGACAGATCCAAATGCTCTATTTTGCACATGCATTCCTATCCTATTCCTGTGTTTTTCCTGTCCCTATGTTTATAGAATCCTCCAATTCTAAGGAGCCCTTACAGATTTACTTCATTTTCACATAGGCGTCAAAGAAAACTCTGTGTATTATGTCATGCTCCTGTCGTGCCGTCATCCACCCCACCTGAGGTGCACCATCGACAGAAGCGTTCACTGCAGCAGAGATTCCCCCTGCAGACTTTCTTTCACCGCCTCAGATCATCTTCCCCATTGCCGGCAGCCACGCCAACTGCATTACCATCATCGACTGAGTAGATGAACCTGAGGACTACACAGTTCCGTAAGAGAGGTCGCAGACTTTTGTGTTTGCTTACGTTATACATGAGTTATTATTACCAGCTACTTTATCATTCAAACTTGAGTTTTAAAATGCCCGTGGGTCTCATATCAAGGCAGCAATGAATAGTATCTGTCTACTATCTGGTTCATCTGGGGTCTTCTATGTGGTTCATGTTGGGTGGGCAACAAACAGTAGATGATCCATTCTCTATCTTTTTAAAACTAAAGTTATAATCTACCTGCTATCATTAGTTTTGGATCTATCCACTCGTTTGCTACCATCAGTCTTGATTTCTGCATGCACCCCATAGGCCTTACAAAATCTAACTATTTTTTATTATGCATGTTAGTTATTGTACACAATCATACTGAACATGTAGAGAAAAAGAGAAGACCGTTGCGTGGGAAAATAATGTCATGCTGATGCCGCTCCATGGTGGGCGAAGTGCCCCCCTCCCGCCATTCCAGATTGTATTCCAGAGGAAGATAACTGTTCAGATGGGGATTCAGAGGGAGCCGACCACTCCTATTTACCATGAGGTGTTTTCTCTAACCTGGCATGCTGATGTTGGTCATATCATGCATATGGCGCCTCGCATTGCTTACATTATACATCTTATATGTCATCATCTTAGTTTAGATTTGCTTTGTGTGAATGCCACTTGTTTGGTTTCTATATCATACTCCCACCGTTCCTAAATATTTGTCTTTTTAGAGATTTCAATAGGTGACTACATACGGAGCAAAATAACTGAATCTACACTCTAAAATATGTCTATATACATCCGTATGTGGTAGTCCATTTGAAATCTCTAAAAAGAAAAATATTTAGGAACGGAGGGAGTATATGGGAATTATGCAATGCCATCTTCTTTAGCCAGGCATCATATACGTGAATCATGCAATGCCATCCTGTTTAGCCAGTCATCGTATATATGAATTGTATCGTTCTATATTTTTTTTCATAATGTATTCCATTTGTCAACAATGATTATACATTCATCTACTCTTCCTGTGCAACAACCATTTGAGTTGGTCATGGGAAAATCTGGAGTGAAAACAAGGTCTTCTAAGCAGTCAGTGCTACCTGTTGATGCAGATTTCTTGCTGGTTATAGATAGCTCCTCAGAGGAGGATTCAGAGACATATGACCAGTTGTATCCCCCCCCCCCCCCCGAGGTGCATGCTCTAACTTGGCAGGGTTATATTGCTCATATCATGCATATGGTGTCTTGCACTGCCATGCCATCTACTTAGATTAGACATGCTTTGTGTGAATGCCTCATGTTTGCTTTCTATATTAGATATGTGTGTCGGTGTCAAAACCGGCGGATCTCGGGTAGGGGGTCCCGAACTGTGCGTCTAGGCCGGATGGTAACAGGAGGCAGGGGAAACGAAGTTTTACCCAGGTTCGGGCCCTCTTGATGGAGGTAAAACCCTACGTCCTGCTTGATTAATATTGATGATATGGGTATTACAAGAGTTGATCTACCACGAGATCAGAGAGGCTAAACCCTAGAAGCTAGCCTATGGTATGATTGTTGATGTGTATGTTTTCCTATGGACTAGAACCCTCCGGTTTATATAGACACCGGAGAGGGTTAGGGTTACATAAAGTCGGTTACAATGGTAGGAGATCTGAAGATCCGTATCGCCAAGCATGCCTTCCACGCCAAGGAAAGTCCCTTCCGGACATGGGACGGAGTCTTCAATCTTGTATCTCCATAGTCCAGGAGTCCGGCTGAAGGCATAGTTCGGCTATCCGAACAACCCCTAATCCAGGACTCCCTCAGTAGCCCCTGAACCAGGCTTCAATGATGATGAGTCCGACGCGCAAATTGTCTTCGGCATTGCAAGGCGGGTTCCTCCTCCAAGTACTTCATAGAAGATTTTGAACACAAAGATAGTGTCCGGATCTGCAAAATAAGTTTCCACATATTGCCATAGAGAGAATAATAACATTAACACAAATCTAATCTGCTGACGTATTCCATGGTGCGACACGCCACGGCCAAGCCTTTATCCAATTAATTATCCCACCTCAGCGCGTTTGCGAGGCGGTTTCCTTGGCATGTCTTGTTGAAGCAGAGATCGTGTCCCCTCATTTCGGGATTCTCATCAATACGGGCGTGGGTAACCCAACCACGCCTTTGATTACGGCGCTTGGAGATAAGCAAGTTTTACCAGGCTGGTGGGGACATGTAGTCGCGTCCACCCATATAAGGGGATAAGGATCCACCTTTTCACCCACGCCTTCTTCCTCCTCTGCCTATCTATTCTCGTGCACTCGAGCTCCAGCGCCCAAGTCCGCACTACCACCTCGACCTTCTCCAGTCATGTCCGGAGCGGGAGGCAAGTGGATGGTCTCCTCCGTCACGGAGGGGCACATAAAAAAGCTAAGGAAGGCCGGATACCTGGCCAGCGACATCGCGCACCGGCTCCCCAAAGAGGGGCGGCTCATCCCCTCTCCTAGGCCCCATGAGAGGGTGGTTGTCGGTGTCAAAACCGGCGGATCTCGGGTAGGGGGTCCCGAACTGTGCGTCTAGGCCGGATGGTAACAGGAGGCAGGGAACACTTTGTTTTACCCAGGTTCGGGCCCTCTCGATGGAGGTAATACCCTACTCCTGCTTGATTAATATTGATGATATGGGTAGTACAAGAGCAGATCTACCACGAGATCAAGGAGGCTAAACCCTAGACTACAACCCTCCGGTTTATATAGACACCGGATAGGGTTAGGGTTACATAGAGTCGGTTACAATGGTAGGAGATCTTGAATATCTGCATCGCCAAGCTTTCCTTCCACGCCAAGGAAAGTCCCCCGGACACGGGACGAAGTCTTCAATCTTGTATCTTCACAGTCCAGGAGTCCTGCTGAAGGTATAGTCCGGCTACCCGAACACCCCCTAATCCAGGACTCCCTCAGTAGCCCCCGAACCAGGCTTCAATGACGATGAGTCCGGCGCGTAGATTATTCGGCATTGCAAGGCGGGTTCCTCTCCAAATCTTGTGTACCTGTAGGAATAATGTCTGATTTTTGTAATGTAGTGCTCCTCGGCTTCCACACCCAATAATGGCCGTCTTCCACATGTTCAAACGAATGCGAAAAGCCGGGGTGTTTTTACATCCACACCCCTAGCCGTATAAACGAGCCGCCTATTTAACGGGATGGGGATTTAGGTCCAAACCACATCTTCTCCTTTCCGCGAGTTATCATTAGAGCGCTTCCAGCAAGGTCCATTCCAACATGACCAGCCGTCGCAGCTCCTCCCCTCGCCCCTCCGGTCCCAAACCCGGGGACTGGGAGAGTTGCACCATCCCGCATAGCGAGTTAGCGTCACTTCAGGCCAAGGGATTTCTCCCTCAGGCATACATGGTCCCGGTTCGAGCCGGTCTCGCCACCTATAATGGCGGAAAACAAGCGGAGAGCACCCCCAATCCTTCTAAAGGAGAGCGGGTGTGCCTCGTCCCCTATCTAATAAGGGGACTGGGATTTCCAATTCACCCATTTCTCCGCGGGCTTCTAGAGTTCTACGGCCTCCAGCTGCACAACCTCACGCCCGCCTCCGTATTGCATATTGCGGGTTTTGTCGCCCTTTGCGAGCTATTTTTAGGCGTTGAGGCTCATTTCGCGCTGTGGAAGAGGTTATTCTGCCTGGTGCCCCATTCTAAAGAGGGGTCTATATACCAAGTGGGCGGAGCCGAAGTATGGCACATCGCCGGGACCGGATACCTATCTGGAACCCCGAAGAAGGCGTCCAAGGACTGGCCTTCGGAATGGTTTTATATAGATGACGTCCCGCTACCGGACCCTATCCGGGTCGGTCTCCCTGAGTTCAACAGTGCTCCATTGAAGAAACGCTTGAGCTGGCGTCCGCGGAGCTCTCAGAGAGAAAGCGACAGAGACGTCCTTTACCTGATGGGTCGGATAAGACTGTTGGCTCATTCCGGACTAACCATGATTGGAGTCATGGCCGCATGCATTATGCGAGGGGTGCAGCCACTTCAATATAGAGGCCACCCCATGTGGGATTTCAACGGGGAGGATGACGCCACCCGTTACGGTCGTCAGGGGCCGACTTCAGTTGCCGCCCTAGTAAAGATCTTATCATCTTTGTACAAGGGAGAAAAGGAGGAATTCCGCCGCGTCAACCCGCAGGCCGGATTTACTATGTACGATCCTCCAAGTTGGGTAAGTGAACAACCGCGCTTGCCCGTTTGTTTTGTACTCCCACGGTTAGATATGTAGTCTAACGACTTCAATGCAGGAACTGCGACAGGTAGTAAAGGATATAAACAGCCGCCCTCCACAACCCGAGGACCCAGAATGGTCCCTCGATCCGGACTCCGAAGAGGATCCGGACATATCGGTGGAGCTTATCGACGGGGTGTTCCATCAGCTAAGCAAGGACAATACCTTGGTAGCCATCACGGCTGATTACCCAGGGTTAATCCCAGCCTCCCAGGTGAAAACTGGAGTCTCATTCCCTTGAGAGAGATTCCACTCTCACGTATTCTGGTGTTTCTGATGACAACCGTGTTTTGCAGGGGAGATTTCTGAGGCAGGAGGCCGAACCTGCGGCGGCTAGCCAATGAGGGGCCGCAGGGCCCCGGGGGGCAAAATGAATGTAGTCCGGACTGAGATGCCGGCGCAAAGGTATAGCGCACCCTCTGCTTCCCTGGTGTCATTCTGTCCGGGCATATTAACGTTCGTGCTATCTTCAGAACGAAGAGACCTCGCCGGACTATATCCGGAGAGGTTGCCAATCGCGCCTCCACCAGCCAGGCTCCAATGTCTGGCCAGGAAGCGGAGGCGAGCACAAGGCGCGCACCGGACGCTCCTCAGACAGAGGATGCGGACAGGCTGTCTGCCACAAATTCCGAAGTGGAGAGTGCCATGAACCACAGGCATCGCCGGACAGTTCTACGCGACGCTTGTTTCTCCCAAGAGGCTTTAGATGCCTTTAATTCGGGAGATGCGTACCTCCGTGCCGCTCAAAATGGTTTAGCCAGAGCCACGGAGCAGTGTGTAAAAGACATACGGGAAAGAAAATTTTGGTCAATATATATATATATATATATCCGTAGCCCCCGAGACTTGAAACAGTTAGAGCAACTGATTTAAGGATCATTGAATATTCAGGTTCTTACAGAGAAGAATACTGTACTGTCCCAGGAGCTGGAAAAGTGCAAGGCCCAACTAGAGGCCGCACTAGCCGCAGCAGGGGAGTCGAAAGAGACCCCCTCAGGTAAGATACACTTCGAAAGATTAGTATTGTGCGGTGTGGGTGCAAATCTGACAAATCATGTTGCAGATGGCGCCGGACTCGATCCGGAAAGGCAACAACTCTTACGCCAGCTAAAGGCCGGTGAGAGTACGTTGACAAAGGTGAGGCGAGAGAAGAATGATCTTCAGGATGCCAACACCAGGCTGGACGTCGAACTTAAAGATGTTCGTGGCCAGCTGTCGGACTCCACAAAGGAGAATCAGCGGCTTTGACACGGCATATTTAGTAAGTGCTTGAACAAACTTTGAAAAAAGAGTTCGGCGAGGAAGTCGACTAACAGAGTAATGTCTGTAGGTATGCTCACAGGTCGTCCTGCAGAGGAGATGCCCGGTTCTACAGGTGACCTTCTTCCCGAAATCATGCAACTGCACGAGCGAATTCGGCAGGCGATGCGAGGTGTTGCCCAAGCCTTATGGCCTGCCCACTCCATGCCCGAGGGCCTTGGAGAGCTTGCGGAGAAGCTGAAGGGAGCTCGGCAGCGCTTCTGGTTGTGGAAGATATCAGCCTGCCGACAAGGCACTAGGGAAGCCTGGGCCATGGTGAAAACCCGTTTTACGAAGTCTGACCCAAACCACATGGCCGAGGTCGGACCAGTGGGGCCTGACGGGAAGGAGATCCCTGTGAGCTTAGTATACGGCCAAGTAGAGTTGGCTGCGAAGTATTCCCAACAGGACTGTAAATTAGACAGCCTATTAGATGGTATAGAAGAGGAATACAATCAGTCAGAATGACTATGTAATTTTGAATTGACATGTGTAATGCCTTCTAGCCGGATTGTAGATCGTTTGTCGTTGCCGACCTTTTCGCTTCAACCTCGGGACTTGACGGTCCGGAGTGTGTCCGAATACCAGAGCGGTTATATAAGAACCGTGGTATGCGTGGAGACCAGGCGTAGGGGTCATTAATGCTTTATCAGACAAGTGCCCATCTAGTTATGTTATATTACATGGTTAGTAAGAAACATCTTCTAGAGAGAATAGTTTCGTTAGGGGTTCCTTTCGCTGGGAGGCATGCCCTAAAGTGCATGTCCGGACTGCGTAAAAAGACGCAGAAAAAAGCATCTGGGGACGCATAGAATGAGTAAAAAGATCATCTTTTATCTCACCGACCGAATATTCCCTTAAGAACGCTAGCTTTCGGCTTCACCCAGTCTGAGGTACACATCCGGCTGACCCGGCAGTAACAATCGCAGAGGTTCTCCCTTTACCACCTAGCCGAACAATCGGGAACGTAGGGGTAAGCACAGGAGCCAGGCAACCCAGCTTGGCCAAAACTTAAGTCATATCGATGCATATAATGGTGAAAAAAAGGGTACATGCAGAAGTTTGACGCATGTGTTGGGCGTGAAGCCCGTATAAATAAGCTTCTGTTAAAGAAGCCCCCAGGTTTAATGAGCGCGAGTGGCGCGTCACTAGATGAGCCTTTAAGGGCTATAAAAGAAAAGAGGGGAAGGAGAGAAATGTAAGACAGAAAAATGCAAAAAATGGACAGAGGAAGGAGACGAACACAGAGTCCGGCGCTAGGCATAGAATCTTCGGAGACGGGTGGCGTTCCACGGGTTCGGCTCGAGTCGGTTATCCGACGCATCTCGCAAGCGGTACGCCCCGCCAGTCAGGACTTGGTCGATTATGAATGGACCTTCCCACTTGGGCTTGAGTTTGTCCTTTTCCTTATCCGGCAGGCGTAGAACTAGTTCGCCAACATTGTAATTTTTGGCCCGTACTTCTCTGCTTTGATATCTTCGGGCCTGCTGTTGATAAAATGCGGAACGGGCTTTTGCCACGTCACGCTCCTCCTCCAGGGCGTCCAAGTTGTCCTGCCGATCAAGCTCGGCTTCTCTTTCTTCGTACATGCGCACTCTAGGTGAGTCATGAATTATGTCGCAGGGCAGAACTGCCTCTGCGCCGTACACCATAAAAAATGGTGTGTATCCGATGGTGCGATTTGGCGTGGTTCGCAGCCCCCATAGCACGGAGTCGAGCTCCTCTACCCAGTGCGTGTTAGATTCCTTGAGGGACCGCATCAGTCTGGGTTTAATGCCGCTCATGATAAGACCATTTGCACGTTCGACCTGGCCATTGGTTTGTGGGTGATAGACAGAAGCATAATCGAGCTTGATGCCCATGTTTTTGCACCAGAGTTTTACCTCGTCGGCGGTAAAGTTTGTACCGTTATCGGGTATGATGCTGTGGGGACGCCATAACGGTGTACAACCCCGGATATGAAGTCTATCACAGGTCCGGATTTGGCCATTTTAACAGGCTTGGCTTCTATCCATTTGGTGAATTTATCCACCATGACCAGTAAGTATTTTTTCCTATCGGTCCCACCTTTAAGGGGTCCGACCATGTCAAGCCCCCAGACCGCAAAAGGCCAGGTGATGGGTATAGTTTGGAGTGCGGTGGGTGGCATATGGCTTTGGTTGGCAAAAAGTTGGCAACCAGCGCATCGTTGGACTAGGTCCTGAGCGTCTGCCCGGGCCGTCGGCCAACAAAAGCCTGTACGGAAAGCCTTGGTAACAAGGGACCGAGCAGCGGCGTGGTGACCACCGAGTCCGGCATGAATTTCAGCCAGAAGGTTCCGCCCTTCCTCTTCGGAGATGCACCTTTGAAGGACTCCGGTAGCGCTTTTCTTATAAAGCTCTCCCTCATGGACTCTGTAGGCTTTAGATCGCTGCACTATGCAGCGGGCCTCATTTTGGTCCTCCGGGAGTTCCTGCCTAGTAAGGTAGGCTAGGAATGGTTCTGTCCACGGGGCGATGACCGCCATTATTACGTGGGCTGAAGGTGTAATTTCATTGGCAGAGACTCCAATTGTGTCAGATTGTTCAGCGTCGAGTGGTGCGACTGGGTCCGGGCTGTTATTTGCGGGTTCCCCCTCCCATGCTACGGATGGCTTGAACAATCTTTCCAAAAAGATGTTGGGGGGATTGCATCGCGTCTTGCTCCGGTGCGTGCCAGGACGTCCGCTGCTTGATTGTTTTCTCGGGCTATATGGTGAAACTCCAGCCCTTCGAACCGAGCTGACATTTTTTGGACGGCATTGCGGTAGGCTGCCATTTTTGGGTCCTTGGCGTCGAAGTCTCCATTTATTTGGGATATCGCGAGGTTTGAATCCCCGCGTACCTCTAGGCGCTGGATACCCATGGATACTGCTATCTGGAGGCCATGTAGGAGGGCCTCATATTCGGCTGCATTGTTGGAATCCATGTACATGATCTGGAGCACATATTGGACTGTGTCTCCTATGGGGGACGTCAGGATGACGCTAGCCCCCAGTCCGGCCAACATTTTGGAGCCGTCGAAATGCATAATCCAGTTTGAATATGTGCCGTACTCTTTAGGGAGCTCGGCCTCCGTCCATTCTGCGATGAAGTCGGCCAAAACTTGTGATTTAATAGCTCGCCGTGGCTTATAGGTTATATCGAACGGGAGAAGCTCGATGGCCCATTTTGTAATCCGGCCCGTTGCATCGCGGTTGTTGATAATATCGTTGAGTGGTACTTCCGAGGCTACTGTTATGGAACACTCTTGAAAGTAGTGTCGTAGCTTCCGGGATGCCATGAATACCGCGTATGCAATCTTTTGATAATGCGGGTACCGTGATTTGCATTGAGTGAGGACGGTGGATACGTAGTAGACCGGCCTTTAAAGGGGGAATTTGTGTCCATCCGTTTCCCGCTCGACAACGAGTACTACGCTGACAACTTGATGTGTTGCTGCAATGTACAATAACATTGGTTCGCCGGTGTTCGACGCGGCCAGGACTGGGTTTGTTGCCAATATGGCTTTTATTTCATCAAGTCCGGCCGTGGCGGCCTCCGTCCACTCGAAGTGTTCGGTGCGCCGAAGGAGGCGATAGAGGGGTAGTGCCTTTTCTCCCAAGCGGGAGATGAAGCGGCTTAAAGCCGCCACGCATCCGGTTAATTTTTGTATTTGTTTGAGGTCCTTTGGGATATCCAATTGTGACAAAGCTCGGATCTTGGCTGGATTTGCTTAAATTCCTCTACCGGATACAATGAAGCCCAAGAGCTTTCCGGCTGGGATGCCGAAGACGCATTTTTCTGGGTTGAGCTTGATGTCATATTTTCGGAGGTTATCGAATGTAAGCCTCAAGTCGTCTACTAGAGATTCGACATGTCTTGATTTGACGACCACATCATCCACATATGCCTCCACTGTTTTGCCGATCTGATTTGCCAGACATGTCTGGATCATGCGCTGATATGTTGCGCCGGTGTTTTTTTAGCCCGAAGGGCATTGTGTTGAAGCAGAATGGGCCGTATGGTGTGATGAATGCTGTTGCAGCTTGGTCTGATTCTGCCATCTTGATTTGATGGTAACCGGAGTATGCGTCGAGGAAACACAACAAATCGTGTCCTGCAGTGGCATCGATAATTTGGTCGATGCAGGGGAGGGGGAAGGGATCCTTTGGGCAAGCCTTGTTAAGGTCTTTAAAGTCGACACACAGGCGCCAGGATTTGTCCTTTTTTGGTACCATCACCAGGTTTGCTAGCCAGTCCGGATGTTTTATGTCTCTGATGAATCCGTCCTCCAATAGCTTGGCTAGCTCCTCTCCCATAGCCTGTCTCTTGGGTTCGGAAAAACGCCGAAGGGCTTGTTTGACAGGTTTAAATCCTTTTAGGATATTTAAGCTGTGTTCGGCCAGCCTGCGTGGGATCCCTGGCATGTCTGAAGGGTGCCAGGCGAAGATGTCCCAGTTCTCTCATAGGAACTCTCGTAGTGCGGCGTCTGCATCAGGGTTCAGTCTTGCCCCGATTGAAGCTGTTTTATTGGGGTCCGTTGGATGGACCTGGAATTTGACTATTTCGTCGGCTGGCTTGAAGGATGTGGATTTGGATCTCTTATCGAGTATCACATCATCCCTGTTAACCGTGGAGTGTAGCGCAGTCAGTTCCTCGGCCACTAAGGCTTCGGATAGCGCCTCAAGGGCTAATGCGGCCGTCTTGTTTTCGGCGCGGAGTGCTATGTCCGGATCACTAGCTAGAGTGATAATTCCATTCGGCCCGGGCATCTTAAGCTTCATGTACCCATAATGGGGTATTGCTTGGAAGATTGTGAATGCTTCTCGCCCTAGTAAAGCGTTATATCCGCTCTTAAACGGGGCCACCTGAAACGTGACTTCTTCGGACCTGTAATTATCCGGCGTGCCGAACACCACATCTAGTGTGATTTTTCCTGTGCAGCGCGCTTCCCGACTAGGGATTATTCCTCTAAAGGTTGTGCTGCTTCGCTCGATGCGGTTCCAGTCTATTTCCATCTTTTGAAGGGTTTCCTCATAAATGAGGTTCAGTCCGCTGCCTCCATCCATGAGCACCTTGGCGAGGCGAAAGCCGTCCACTATGGGACTGAGGACCAATGCGGCTGGTGCTCGGGCTGTTCGGAATCTAGGTTCATCACTTGCGTTGGAGGTAATAGCAGTGTCGCTCCATGGATTTATTGTTGCAACTTGATAGACTTCGGCGAGGCTGCGGAGTGTTCTTTTTCGCATATTGTTTGATGCGAAAGTCTCGAAGACTGTGAGAACGGTACTGGTGTCCTCGGGCTGGCTTTCTGCGGCCTCCAGAATTAAGAGGTCCTCGCCAATTTTGGCCACCTGCCGGAGTATCCAACACGCTCTAAGGCTGTGAGTTGGTGTGGCATCCTCTGTATTGTGAATTCTATAGGGTCCATCAAGCCACCTTTCCAGTACGGTTCCATGCCCTGTAGAGGGTTTTGGTTTTTTGGTGTTTATCCCGGATGTCCTATGATGATGCACCCTCTTAGTTCGGACGGGATTACTATTCAAGGACGGATTATCCCAAAACTTTATTTCGGTTTTCCAGGCGCTTTCCATCGCACAGTATTTTTGTACAATGGACGCCAAGTCAGCGAAGCGGGTAATATCACGACGACTTACGGCATTAAGGATTCCCTCATCCGTGCAATTACTGCAGAAAATTGAGATTGCGTCTCCCTCGCGGCAATCCTTTATCTTGTTCATAACCAGGAGGAATCTGGCCCAGTAATGATGTACTGTTTCCTCGGGCCTCTGCCTGATTTGGGAGAGATCGCTTATGTTCGGGTGGGTGGGTGTCGTTGAATCTGAGACCTCGCCCAATCCAAGATTCGGAGGCCGAAGAGTTTCCGAACTCTGAAGTTCGGATTCTTGGATGTTGTCCAACGAATCTAGCCCGTTGCCTGATCCTAAGCTCAGGTCTTGAGTTACATCCTCCTCTCCGCGGGTATCCGGCATGGAGGAGTCAGGAATTCGGATGTAGCTAGTCCTTAAAATAGATGAAGGGTCGCTGCACTGCGCCTCTACCACGGCAACGTGGTGGGTGACTTGGGGAGAGTTAATTTCTCTTAGATCGGGTTTAAGCCCAACCTGGTCATAATCCGTAGCGACCCCCAGGGCGGCGATGCGATCCAAGAGCTCGTTTACGGAAGAGAGCTCCATTGGATCTAGCTGCTCGACGAGCTCCGAGCTGACGTGTAGGTTGCTTTTGATGACCCGAGAGGTCACCGTCGGCGCAACAGCCGAACAGGTGGTCATGAGGAAACCACCTAGCCGGAGGGTTTGGCCGACAGCCAAGGCTCCCTTAGCAACAGCGCCGTCTTTAAAAACGGGAGGAGGCATCCTTCCTGATTGTGACGGCACAGAAGAACTCTCAATGAAAGCACCAATGTCGGTGTCAAAACCGGCGGATCTCGGGTTGGGGGTCCTGAACTGTGCGTCTAGGCCGGATGGTAACAGGAGGCAGGGAACACTTTGTTTTACCCAGGTTCGGGCCCTCTCGATGGAGGTAATACCCTACTCCTGCTTGATTAATATTGATGATATGGGTAGTACAAGAGCAGATCTACCACGAGATCAAGGAGGCTAAACCCTAGAAGCTAGCCTATGGTATGATTGTTGTGTATGGAGTTGATCCCCTACGGACTACAACCCTCCGGTTTATATAGACACCGGATAGGGTTAGGGTTACATAGAGTCGGTTACAATGGTAGGAGATCTTGAATATCCGCATCGCCAAGCTTGCCTTCCACGCTAAGGAAAGTCCCATCCGAACACGGGACGAAGTCTTCAATCTTGTATCTTCACAGTCCAGGAGTCCGGCTGAAGGTATAGTCTGGCTACCCAAACACCCCCTAATCCAGGACTCCCTCAGTGGTATTTCTCCCCCATTTCCTCCGCGGACTGGGCTTCCCTCTGCATCCATTTGTCCGGGGGCTCATGTTCTACTACGGCCTGGATTTCCACGATCTGGCCCCGAACTTCGTCCTCAACATCTCGGCGTTTATCGTCGTGTGCAAGGCTTTCCTCCGCATCCGCCCCCATTTCGGCCTATGGCTAAAGACTTTCAATGTCAAGCCGAAGGTGGTGCGCGGCAGCCAGGCGGAGTGCGGCGCGCCATGGTTGGCAAGATGGCCAACGTTCTGTGGCTTGAGGGATCCTTCGTGGAGACCCTGAAGGGGTGGCAATCAGGGTGGTTTTACATCATCGAGCCACGCGACGCCGAATGGGTCGCACCCCCTGAGTTCCGATCCGGCCCCCCCACGTGGCTCACCTCCTGGAAGGAGACTGGCCTATCTTGGGGTAAAAAAGGAGAGCTGACCGGACTCCAAACATGCATCCAAACCCTGGTGGACAAGAGGCTCAAGCTTGTCAACGTAGTCCAGGTTATGCTCGTCCGCCTGATCCTCCCATGTCAACGACGGGCCTTCAACCTTTGGGAGTTTGACCCGGCGCAGCATCAAACTCTTAACAGGCTCTTCGACACGACGTATGAAGATGCCTGGAGGATGCTCTTCAAGGGCGCCGAGGCCCCCGCATCTGCTGCCGAGGATCGCGGATTCAATACTCAGCGTCGTGCTCTGGCGGTAAGCTGTGTTTGACTTTTTACAAGGTATCAGTTTTTCATAGTTTGACTCTATGCGGGATCTAAGCTCCTTTATATTTGATAGGATTGGGAGGTGACGTCCAGACAGATCGACTGTCCGGCTCCTTTGCCCGAAGGCCCAATGGACGCCCGTTTGGAGAAGCTGCTGGTTCCGGCACCCTACGTGGTGCCAGAGAAGAAGGCCAAGAAGAAGGCCACGGGGACTCGAAGGAGTGCCCGGCGCCAGGAGGTGTTGGATTCATCATCCAGCGGCTCCGAGGCGCATTCCTCCCGTGAAGACGAGGAGGAAGGAGAAGAGACCTCTCCCCCTCCAACGGGAGGAGAGAAGAAAAGGAAGGCCGCCCTCTCTGAGGAGGACGGAGGGTCCAAGAGAGGAAAAACCCATCCTCTGGACAACTCCCCCGACGCCGACGATGGCGGAGAGGAGTGGCAGCCCAGGGCCATGCCCCTGGCAAGATCGTAAGTATCCGGATACCGGAGTAATTCATAGTATTCGTTTTATGCACGGCTTTCCCTTATTTCGAATATGTTTATGCAGCCCACCCCAAGACCGGCTCAATGCATCGTCGAGCGGCTCACTGGATCCGTCGGATGTGAACTCGCTTCCGACGGCTTCATCCCCCCGCCCTACGGACGACACCGAAGCGTTGTCCCAACAGGTTCCAAGCCGGGAGGAGGTGGTCCTGGAGGAGCCGCAAGGCGACCTCTCGGACTCTAGGAGTGAAGGGAATGAAACCCCCCAGGGCTCCAAGTCCGGCTCAAGGCCGGACGCCGCTCCGGAACCTTCAAAGGTTCCAGAGTCCGGCGGGCGACCTCCTTCCAAGAGGAGCAAGCCCACCGTGCCGGTGACCTCCGTTCAACCGGAGGCGCCGGACAATATGTTGGAGGAGCTCCAAGGTGCCTCCATCGACGAGGGGCACCGCACTATTATGAATGCGGTGATCCAGAAGGTTCAGTCCGCCAAAAGCGGACTGACTGAAGCTTGTACAAGCCTTTTAACAGGCTTTGAGGTAAGTAAAGAATGTTCAAATAATGTTACCGCATAGACAGTAGCCCCTGATGCTCTGTTGGGCGTTCGGGAAGAAAAGCTGAATAGAGGATCAAAGAATTCGCAGGAGTCTAACAAAAGGAGTCAATATGCATATGCAGGCTTCTCTACTAGCGTCCGCCGCACTAACTGCGGAAGTGGACATGCTGAAGCAGAGCCTCGAGAAGTCCGAGCAAGAGCTCGGGCGTGCCAAGAAGCAGCTCGAGGAGAAGCAAGGTAAGAAATACCTTGGTTGAATGTGTATATAAAAAAGGTGCAATTGCAAGAGATGACAGGATTAACATGGCTATTTGCAGGGGCCACATCTGAGGTGGCGACCCTTAAGCAGGCGCTGCTCGAGGTCGAGAAGAGTGCGGCTGCGGAGCGCACCGAGCGGGAGAGATATGAGGCCAAGGTTGGCAAGGTGCGGCAAGAGCTCCAGGTTCTCATGAAGAAACATGAGAGTTTGGAGCTTGACTCAAAGAAGCGAGCATCCGAGCTCGCGGCGGCTATTGAAAATGCCAAGTCTGCCAAGGCCGAATCCCAGAAGACCCTCCAGGAGTTGGATGAGGTGAAGAGAATAGCGGCGGGTAAGGCATTTTTTATGCAAAGTAAACATATAAACGTGAGTTACCTGATACTTACCCGAATCCGGAGCTCTCGAGGGGCATTTGCAGATCTTCCCCGGAGTGTATCTAATGCCGCCGCATTCTATCGAGCCGAGGAGGGCAGCTCGATGAAGAAGGTGTTCTGGTCTCAGTATGCTGAGGCCGGACACCCCGTGCCCCTGAGCGACCAGCTGAAGCAGCTGGTCGAGCTCCACAAGGCGGCCGAACAGGCCATGAAGGGCCTCCTAGTTCGGCTGTGGCCTGGAGAGGCTCTGCCTGGGAGCTATTTCGGGCTGGTGTGGCGGCTGGTGGAGGCTTGTCCGAGCCTTGAAGACATCAAGCGCTCCGTATGCATTGAAGGTGCCCATAGGGCCCTTGCCCGTGCTAAGGTGCACTGGGGCAAGCTGGATGCGGAGAAGCTTGTGAAGGACGGGCCACCACCGTGGAAAGAGCATTGCAAGCTTGAGAATTGTTATAAGGATGTTCTGAAGGGTGCCCGCCTTGTTGCGGATGAATGTACCAAGGATGTATTTTTTGAGTAAAACCCGCTCGTGTTATCCTGTGCGCTGAAAACTTGTTCATATGCGCTAGGCAATGCTGCTTGAATTTAAAATATTACCTTCTGTGCGGCTGTTTATCAATACTGAGAGATGGCGAGTCGTCGGCTTCTGCCCCCTTGCCGCTAGTGCTGGGGTGTTCGGGGATAAACCTGGGCGCTCTTTTCCCCATATTTGGGTCCTTCGAGGGAGGCGCTCAGCCCAACGAACGAGGCAATCGGACTATAATGCGTGAACACTCTCACTTAGCCATAGAATTCTATAATTTTAAATTTCGGCGAAGCCCCTAGTATTCGGAAGACCGAGTTCGGGGCGCTATCCACGCCTTGGCCGGACAGAGTCGACTCCTCGCCCTAAGCGGCATAAGTCTTTAAGGACTCGAAAAGACCTCTCGAACAACGACCAGCTCTCGCCTTATCATGACGGTCAGTTTTAGCTTTCTCCACTGAGGTGCTCGACCCAGCTCAATCGGGGCACAATCGCAGTGGTTCTCCTAGTGCTACCTTAGCCGATATAGCGGAACGTAAGGCACCAAAACATAGGAGCCGGGCAAACCCAACTATTGACCCAAGACATGATTCGGAGCCGATGCATATAGTGCTATAAGTTCGGGGTGCCGCACTTGTGAAAGTGTTCGGACTTCTCATCTTGAGGGGTACCGAAGCCCCTGGCGTATTTTGGCCGTACCAAAGTGTACGGGTGCAACATGTCATTAAGGAACATATATATATAAGGGTAATGCAAAAAATAGACAAAAGCTATGCATTGTTCATTAAAATAGTTGCGATCAAAGCAGAACGATACAAGTAATGCGATAAACAAAAAGTTGGACTATTTAACATGTCTGCTCCAGGGGCAAGCTGCGGAATAGTATGTGAAACAGGTATACTGCTCGTGATAGAGACCACCTGGGATTTCCGTAATGCGGCATGGCTTGTCTGCTTCCCTGGTCCTTGTATCGTTTTGTGCGGCAGTTGAACTGCCGAACAGGCCTTCCGAAGAGTAGAGTCCTGAAAGTAAGAGAAAAGTAAAAAATCGGCAGCCCCTGGTGCAGTTTAAGACATGTTTTGGGCGTGCCAGGATGGTGCCCCTCCCCCTATGCCCATGGTATTTCCAGAGCGTAGTTATGTACGCGAAGTACTGGCGTCGCCTTTTTGTGGGGGTTGGGGTTGGGGCCGCATTGCTATGCCTGCTCGGAACGTGCCAGGCGGTCTTGTTGTAGGTTACTCCAGGCGTGCTTGACTGTGTCCGGACGTTTAATGGCCGGACTGGAGAACTGCCTGGAGAGGCTGCTTTGTACTTCCGCTGCAAGGCTCGCCGTGTGCTCCTCCGTTCGGAGGGAGTGTTCGGTGTTTCCATTGACCGTAATTACTCCTCGAGGGCCTGGCATCTTGAGCTTAAGGTATGCGTAGTGCGGGACCGCATTGAACTTGGCGAATGCGGTTCGCCCGAGCAGTGCATGGTAGCCACTACGGAACGGGACTATGTTGAAGATTAACTCCTCGCTTCGGAAATTATCCGGAGATCCAGAGACCACTTCAAGTGTGACTGAGCCTGTACAGCTGGCCTCTACACCTAGTATTACGCCTTTAAAGGTCGTTTTGGTGGGCTTAATCCTCGAGGGATCTATGCCCATTTTCCGTACTGTATCCTGGTAAAGCAGGTTCAGGCTACTGCCGCCGGCCATAAGGACTCTAGTGAGATGAAATCCGTCAATAATTGGGTCGAGAACCAATGCGGCGAATCCGCCATGACGGATGAGGTGATCGGGAAGGAGGACCATGGGTTGAACTTTGGGGCGACTGGCTCTACCGCGTATACGTCCCTTAACGCGCGCTTCCGCTCCCTCTTGGGGACGTGGGTGGCGTATATCATGTTCACCGTCCGCACTTGTGGGGGAAAACCCTTCTGTCCATTGTTGTTCGGCGGTCGGGGCTCCTCGTCGTCATTGCTATGCAGCCCCTTGTCCTCATTGTCGGCGCTTTATCTGCCTGCCTGCTTGAACACCCAATAGTCCCTGTTGGTGTGATTGGCCGGCTTTTCGGGGGTGCCATGTATTTGGCACAAGCGATCGAGTATTCGGTCCAAGCTGGACGGGCCCCTAGGATTCTTTTAGAATGACTTTTTCTGCTGACCGGATTTAGAGCCTCTGAATCCGGCATTGACTGCCGTATCCTTAGCATTGTCGCCATTGGCGCGGCGCTTCTGCTGGTTGCGACGCGACCTGCCACTAATGTCCCTGGTGTTCGAACGACCAGGGTTCTTGGTCATATTGTTGCTACGAGCAAGCCAGCTGTCTTCTCCCGCGCAAAAGCGGGTCATGAGTGCCGTGAGTGCTGCCATAGATTTCGGCTTCTCCTGTCCTAGGTGCCGGGCAAGCCACTCGTCACGGATATTATGCTTCAAGGCTGCTAAGGCCTCTGCGTCCAGACAGTCGAGTATTTGATTTTTCGTTGTTAGGAACCGTGTCCAGAATTGCCTGGCCGATTCATCTGGCTGCTGAATTATGTGGCTTAGGTCGTCAGCGTCTGGGGGTCGCACATAAGTGCCCTGGAAATTGTCGAGGAATGCGGCTTCCAGGTCCTCCCAACAGCTGATTGACCCTATTGGCAGGCTGTTAAGCCACTGCCGGGCTGGTCCTTTAAGCTTGAGTGGGAGGTATTTGATGGCGTGGAAATCATCGCCGCGGGCCATGTGGATATGAAGGAGATAATCCTCGATCCATACCGTGGTATCTGTTGAGCCATCATATGATTCGATGTTTACGGGTTTGAAACCCTCGGGGATTTGATGATCCATTATTTCGTTTGTGAAGCACAATGGTTGTGCGGCGCCTCTGTACTGGGCTATATCATGACGTAGCTCCAATGAGCTTTGTCTACTGTGTTCGGCCCTGCCGAATTTGTGACCGGCGCGATGGTTACCGTCTCGAGCCGTGGGGCGCCCACGCGATCCGTAGATCGATCTTGTTTGCCTTGCCTTTTCCTCCAACATATTACATAAGTCCGGCGCATATTCCCGTGCCTTGGTACGGGCTGCGGCTTGGGTGGAGGGCCATGAGGCCTCTCTGTCGCGGCCACGAGGTGGCCTGTTGGCCGCGTCGAGTGCTTCCTCCTCTAATCAGGGTAGCAACTTGCGCTTTGGGTAGCACTTAGAAGGCGTTCGGGTTTATGCTCTTCGGCCGCAAGGACTTCAGTCCATCTATCGACTAGCCGATCTTGATCAGCTTGAAGTTGTTGCTGTTTTTTCTTAAGGCTTCTTGCCGTGGCCATAAGCCTGCGTTGAAAACGCTCTTGTTCGACGGGATCCTCTGGCACGACGAATTCGTCGTCGTCGAGGCTTGCCTCGTCTTCGGAGGGAGGCATATGATTATCGTCCTCGACCTCTCTATCAGCCGCTCTCCCATGGGGGCTGGTTTCTCCATCCCCCTGTGCTAAATCTTGCTCGGGGGGATGTTCTTTGGCGCTTTCCGGGGTATTATTATCTCCAGTGCTTGAATCGCCGTTTTTGTGTAGGCGGGATTTTGAGCGGCGCCGCTGACGCCGGCGCTTTTGCTATTTCTTGGAGGGGTCATCCTCCGCTGTTCCATCGCCCTCTCCCTCTTTTGGGGTGTCCACCATGTATATGTCATATGACGAGGTGGCTTTCCAGGGCCTAGTAGGCACTGGTTCTTCATCATCTCCTTCATCGGTGTCCATACCGTCGATGTCTTCGGAGTCGAAGTCGAGCATGTCGGTTAAGTCGTCGACAGTGGCTGCGAAGTGGGTGGTGGGTGGGTTTTGAATTTCTTCATCGTCCGTACCCCAACCTTGCTGACCGTAGTCCGGCCAGGGCTCTCCTAACAAAGAGAGAGACTTTAGTGATTTCAGGATATCGCCGAAAGGCGAGTGCTGAAAGACGTCTGCGGCCGTGAACTCCATGATCGGCGCCCAATCGGATTCGCTCGGCAGGGGCGCGGAAAGTTCAGAGTCCGGAGAAGAATCCGGCTCCATGGAGTCACGAGTCTTGCAGAGTACGGGGCTGGTGTTCGGCTCAACCACCGTTGGGATCACAGCCCCTGAGGTGGCGTCCAACCGCCCATCTTCGATCGGCGCGGTCGGCTCCGAACTAAGGGTCGGAGCCGATGCGGGTGCGGCCTCCAGGGCACTGTTCGGCGACAGAGCTAGATCATGCTCGTCGTGACAGTGCGGCGCGCTCGGTAGTGGTTCGAATCCGTTGAAGATCAAGTCCCCACGGATGTCGACCGTGTAGTTTAAACTTCCGAATCTGACCAGACGGCCAGGGGCGTAGCTTTCGATCTGCTCTAGATGGCCAAGTGAATCAGCCCGCAGTGCGAAGCCGCCAAAGACGAAGATCTGTCTGGGGAGGAAGGTCTCACCCTGGACTGCATCGCCATTGATGATCGTAGGAGCCATCGGGCCTGACAGCGACGGCACAGAGGAACTCTCAATGAAAGCACTAATGTCGGTGTCAAAATCGGCGGATCTCGGGTAGGGGGTCCCGAACTATGCGTCTAGGCCGGATGGTGATACGTCTCCGTCGTATCTACTTTTCCAAACACTTTTGCCCTTGTTTTGGACTCTAACTTGTATGATTTGAATGGAACTAACCCGGACTGACGCTGTTTTCAGCAGAATTGCCATGGTGTTGTTTTATGTGCAGAAAACAAAAGTTCTCGGAATGACCTGAAACTCCACGGAATATCTTAGAATAAATAATAAAAAATCCTCGCCAAAGATGAAGACTAGGGGGCCCACACCCTGTCCACAAGGGTGGGGGGCGCGCCCCTCCCCCCTGGGCGCGCCCCCTACCTCGTGGGCCCCCTGGTGGCCCTCCGACGCCAACTCCAACTCCATATATTGGCTTTCGAGGAGAAAAAAATCAGAGAGAAGTTTTCATCGCGTTTTACGATACGGAGCCGCCGCCAAGCCCTAATCTCTCTCGGGAGGGCTGATCTGGAGTCCGTTCGGGGCTCCGGAGAGGGGGATTCGTCGCCGTCCTCATCATCAACCATCCTCCATCACCAATTTCATGATGCTCACCACCGTGCGTGAGTAATTGCATCGTAGGCTTGCTGGACGGTGATGGGTGGGATGAGATTTATCATGTAATCGAGTTAGTTTTGTTAGGGTTTGATCCCTAGTATCCACTATGTTCTGAGATTGATGTTGCTATGACTTTGCTATGCTTAATAGGGCCCGAGTGCCATGATTTCAGATCTGAACCTATTATTTTTTCATGAATATATGTGAGTTCTAGATCCTATCTTGCAAGTCTATAGTCACCTACTATGTGTTATGATCCGGCAACCCCGAAGTGACAATAATCGGGACCACTCCCGGTGATGACCATAGTTTGAGGAGTTCATGTATTCACTATGTGTTAATGCTTTGTTCTGGTTCTCTATTAAAAGGAGGCCTTAATATCCCTTAGTTTCCAATAGGACCCCGCTGCCACGAGAGGGTAGGACAAAAGATGTCATGCAAGTTATTTTCCATAAGCACGTATGACTATTTACGGAATACATGCCTACATTATATTGATGAACCGGAGCTAGTTCTGTGTCACCTATGTTATGACTGTTACATGATGAACCACATCCGGCATAATTATCCATCATTGATCCGGTGCCTACGAGTTTTCCATATACTGGTTTACGCTTATTTACTTTTCCGTTGCTACTGTTACAATCACTACAAAAATACCAAAAACATTACTTTTGTTGTCTTTACTTTGTTACCGTTATCACCACTATCATATTACTTTGCTACTAAACACTTTGCTGCAGATACTAAGTTTCCAGGTGTGGTTGAATTGACAACTCAGCTGCTAATACTTGAGAATATTCTTTGGCTCCCCTTGTGTCGAATCAACAAATTTGGGTTGAATACTCTACCCTCGAAAACTATTGCGATCCCCTATACTTGTGGGTTATCAAGACCTTTTTCTGGCGCCGTTGCCCGGGAGCATAGCTCTATTCTTTGAGTCACTTGGGATTTATATCTGCTGGACACTATGAAGAACTTGAAAAACGCTAAGACAAAAAATTATCCCTCAACTATGAGGGGAGGTAAGGAACTGCCATCTAGCTCTGCACTTGATTCACCTTCTGTTATGAGTAAGCTAGCGACACCTAAACCTACTGCTGCTATGAATTTTGATATGTTGCATGTTATTGATGATGCCACTTCTGCTATGCATGATACTTATGATGAAACTACTTCTATGCTTGATACTACTATGCCACTTAGTGAATTTCTAGATGAGCAAATTTCTAGGTCTAGAGAAAGAGAAATTAGTGAACCTGAACACGATGATGTTAGTGATGATGAACCTATGCCTGTTATTCTTGAGGGTTATCTTTTTAATAATGAATCTTATGAAGCTATTCTTGCTTGTCCGGATAAACCTGAACGTAAGAGGTTACTAATTAAGTGGAGTAAGGAATCTTTTAGCGGTAGGATGAGACCCAACCCTGCTTTTGCTACTTCACCTATCTGTGTTCCTGATCAGGATTATTATGATATTACTGTTGACCCAGATATAATTACTTTGGTTGAATCTGATCCTTTTTATGGCTATGAATCTGAAACTGTTGTGGCACATCTTCGTAAGTTAGATGAAATAGCTGCCCTGTTTACTAATAATCTGAGATCGCGCCACTTTTATATACTCAAAATATTTCCATTCTCATTAAAGGGTGATGCTAAGAAATGGTTTAATTCTCTTGATCCTGCCTGTGTGCAAAGTCCCCAGGATATGATTTATTACTTCTCTGCTAAATATTTCCCTGCTCATAAGAAACAAGCTGCTTTGAGGGAAATATACAATTTTGTGCAATTTGAAGAAGAGAGTCTCCCACAAGCTTGGGGGAGGCTTCTCAAGTTACTTAATGCTTTGCCTGATCATCCTCTTAAGAAACCTGAAATATTTGATATCTTTTATAATGGACTAACTGATGCTTCCAGAGATTACCTGGATAGTTGTGCTGGTTCTCTTTTCAGGTAAAGAACACCGGATGACGCTGAAATTTTATTGAATAATATGTTGGCAAATGAAAATAATTGGGCACCTCCTGAGCCACCTCCCGAGCCAACTCCTGAGCCAATTACTGAGCCTATTCCTAAACCAACTCCGAAGAAGAGAGGTGTTCTATTTCTCAGTCCCGAAGATATGCAAGAGGCAAAGAAATCTATGAAAGAAAAAGGTATTAAAGCTGAAGATGTTAAGAATTTACCTCCTATTGAAGAAATACATGGTCTTAATTTACCGCCTGTTGAAGAAGTATATGATCTCAATTACTTATTTACTGAAGAACCTCCCGATATCCCAACATAGGTAGTAAAGGTAAATTCTCTCTATAGATATGATAAAGTTGAAGTCCCTCCTACTAAAATTGCTAGTCAGTGCTTGGATGAGTTTGATGACTTTATGTTTAAGAAAGATGACTTTAATGCTTATTTTGGTAGACAATTAAAGCAGAATACCTTTATGATTAAACGCTTGAGTGATTATATGGATAATATTAGAGGTGAACTTAAACTTGTTAGCAAACATGCTTCTATGGTTACCACTCAAGTAGAACAAGTACTTAAAGCTCAGAAAGAAATGCTTGATGAAATGAATAGTAAGAAAAATGATTATGCTGTTAGAGTGGCTACTAGAACTGGTAGAATGACTCAGGAACCTTTGTATCCTGAAGGCCACCCTAAGAGAATCGAGCAAGATTCTCAAAGAAATAATATTGATGCACCTAGTTCTTCTATAAGGAAGTAAAAGAAAAATGATAGAACTGTGCAAACTTCTAGTGAACCTATTGTTGAACCACCTGATAATCCAAATGATATCTCTATGTCTGATGCTGAAACACAATCTGGTAATGAACATGAACCTAGTGAAAATGTTAATGATGATGTTCATGATGATGCTCAACCTAGTAATGATAATGATGTAGAAGTTGAACCTGCTGTTGATCTTGATAACCCACAATCAAAGAATCAACATTATGATAAAAGAGACTTCGTTGCTAGGAAACATGGTAAAGAAAGAGAACCATGGGTTCAGAAACCCATGCCTTTTCCTCCGAAACCATCCAAGAAAAAGGATGATGAGGATTTTGAGCGCTTTGCTGAAATGATTAGACCTATCTTTTTGCGTATGCGATTGACTGATGTGCTCAAAACAAATCCTTATGCTAAGTATATGAAGGATATCATTACTAATAAAATAAAGATACCGGAGGCTGAAATTTCCACCATGCTTACTAATTACACTTTTAAGGGTGGAATACCAAAGAAACTTGGAGATCCAGGAGTACCTACTATACCATGCTCCATTAAAAGAAATTATGTTAAAACTGCTTTATGTGATCTTGGAGCCGGTGTTAGTGTTATGCCTCTCTCTTTATATCGTAGACTTGACTTGAATAAGTTGACACCTACTGAAATATCTTTGCAAATGGCCGATAAATCAACTGCTATACCTATCGGTATTTGTGAGGATGTACCTGTTGTGGTTGCAAACGTTACTATTTTAACGGACTTTGTTATTCTTGATATTCCCGAGGATGATAGTATGTCTATTATTCTTGGAAGACCTTTCCTTAATATTACAGGGGCTGTTATTGATTGCAACAAAGGCAATGTCACTTTTCATGTTAATGGTAATGAGCATATGGTGCACTTTCCGAGGAAAAGTTTATAGTGTCAACTCTATTGGAAAAATTCCATCGATTATATTTGGAGGTTTTGAATTTCCTCTTCCTACTGTCAAAAAGAAATATGATATACTTATAGTTGGGGATGTCCATATCCCCGTTGAGGTAACATAGTGTTATTCGAAATTTTTCCGGTTCCATGATTATCGGAATGAGTTTGTTAACAAGACTTGATCAACCTTGTTAGTGGATTCTTTTTGATGAGCATGAGATGGATGAAACTAGAAGGACAACCTTCTTTACCCTCTTTATATTTTCTGTTCTTTAGTAGAAATAAAGTAAAATAGTATTTTTCTGTCTGTTTCCTGACTTACCCGTGCAATATAAAAATATCCCGAAAATAAAAGTCCTCAGAATGCCATGCCAATTTAATATGATTTTTTTGGGAATATTTAAGGATTTTTAGTGCAAAAATTACCGCGGGGGGAGCTGCCACCTGGTCACGAGGGTGGAGGGCGCGCCCTACCCCCATGGGCGCGCCCCCTGCCTCGTGGGCCCACGGTGGCCCTCCTCCACTTATTCCTGCACCCATCTTCTTCATCTGTCTCGCACAAACCCGAAAAACCAACTCAAGCTCGTGTTCCAGCAACTTTTGCTGTGATTTTCGATCTCCTTGCTCAAAGCACCTCTCGCAAAACTGCTTGGGGAGATTGTTCCTTGGTATGTGACTCCTCCATTGGTCCAATTAGTTTTTGTGCTAGTGCTTTATTCATTGCAAATTTTTGCTGCATAGGTGACCATGTTCTTGAGCTTGCATGTCAAATATATATGGTTCCAAGTAGTTCTAATGCTTGATATATGCTCTAGGCACTTGTATGAGTAGTTGCTATCAATCTTATTGAAGTTGGTTCACTTTGTTTGAAGTTACTAAAAATTTCAGATTATTTCAGAAATAATGAAGAGACTTTTGAGGGGCTCATCGAGCCGAAGTTCTAAGGAGAAACAAAAGGAAGAAGAACAGAAGCCCAAATTTAATCTGCCTCGTATCGTGGAGGTCCGGCCGTGTGAATGGCCTTCCGATAACTTCTTGAGGAGTGCCGGGATTTATGAAGATTTCTATCTATTGATTGAGAACGCCAGCCTCACCAACTTCCTCCGCGACCAACGTCATCAGTATCTCTTACTCACAAATACTTTTGTGCAGAACTTCTACTTTTTCCCTAAGAAATCATCTCCAACAGTAGAGTTCCATTTATATGATGTTGCTAGGGAGATGACATTAGCTGCATTTTGCGAGGTTTGCAAAATACCTTTCGAGGGTTCTTTAGATGAACCACACCGTAATGAAGTGGAAGCTTATATTGACACTATCACTGTGGGAGAAACCAGGAAGGTTTCTGATGCAAGAATTACTAGCATGCATTTCCCTGTTTTACGCTACTTTGCCTTATTTGCTAGTCGTTGCTTGATTGGTCACGGGAACTGTGGGAACCTTAGTATTCCTGATATTATTATTTTGCTCCATGGTTTATACCGCAATAACTCTGTTAGTATGGGTGGAATTGTTGCTAGACGGTTGAGTATGAACCGTACTAAGGGCCCCATCTTTGGAGGCATTTATGCTTCACGCCTAGCTGAACATTTTGAAATACCTATTAGGCATGAGGAGAAAGAAGAAACAGCACTGCCCCGTGCTTATTTAGATTATAAGAGTATGGTAGCGCATGATTTTCTTGTTAAGAATCGTGAAAGGGCGCTTAAATATAAATTGTACTTTGATAAACATCACCCTGAGACTATTACTTTGCCTGCTCCCTCTTTGTTTAACTTGTCTGCAGGTACTAACATTGTTCCGTGGGAGGCTGTTCAAGCCTATCGGAATCCTGCACCAGCCTCGGAACCAGAGCCTCCACGAATGTTTGTTTATTCTTGGGATCCTGAGGCGGTTGCCAGCCAGTGGCAGTCAGAGTCCTCTTCATCACATTATGATCCCAACTATTCTTCATCGCAGTATGACCCCAGCTTCACCTACGGATATCAGCCAGGTTATCCCTGGCAATAGACCAACTTAGGCCAAAAGCCTAAGCTTGGGGGAGTACGTATTTCCCACCGACATTACATTCATGTTCACACTCATTGCTAGATGTCGGTGCTCATACTCTTTCACTGTAATATCCATGCTAGTTTATTTTCCTTTTTCCTGCTTTCTTCTTGTGTGTTTAATAAACCTTAAGGAAAAAATTAGTGTTAGTCTACTTTCCATGCTTGTAGTAGAATTAAAAAGAAAACCCAAAAATATTTCCCGTCCCTCTTTTGCTTGTTGGGAGCTTTCCCGTGTAAATAGTTTTTATTTTTCTTTTCCTTTCTTTGGGGGTCGAGAAGACTATATTGAAAATGCTTAATGGCTCTTATATGCATGATTGTTTATTTAACTTAGAGCCCATATTACTTGTCTTCTCTCTTGAGTTTAATGCTTGCAGATTCCAGCTTAGTCCAATGCACGTGCACTCCTATTATTATACACACCGTTTGGTCGTGTAAATGAAAGGCAATAATGATGATATATGATGGACTCATTGGGATGAGAAAAGCTGGTATGAACTCGACCTCTCTTGTTTTTGTAAATATGATGATTCATTGTTCCTGATTCAGCTATTATGAAGTAAACATATTTGCAATGACATTTAGAGATTATAGTTGCTTGTGCCATGCTTGATTAGCTATGAGTTATAATGGTTAACCTTGCGTGCCAACATGCTATTGAGATGAGTACGATGTGGTATGATAGGATGGTATCCTCCTTTAAATGAATTGAGTGACTCGACTTGGCACATGTTCACGCATATAGTTGAATCAAATCAACATAGCCTTCATGATATTTATGTTCATGGTGGATTATATCCTACTCATGCTTATATTCGGTGTGAATTAATTTTAATGCATGTTTACGACTGTTGTCGCTCTCTCAGTTGGTCGCTTCCCAGTCTTTTGCTAGTCTTCACCTGTACTAAGCGGGAATACTGCTTGTGCATCCAAACTCCTTAAACCCCAAAATTGTTCCATATGAGTCCACTATACCTTCCTATATGCAGTGTCTACCTGTCGTTCCAAGTAAATTTGTATGTGCCAAACTCCAAACCTTCCAATGAAATTCTCTCCAAACCTTCCAATGAAATTCTGTTTTGTATGCTCGAGCAGCTCATGTGCAACTATGGCTGCCTATATCTTCCATGCTAGGTGGGTTATTCTCAAGAGGAGTGGACTCCGCTCCTCATTCATGAGAAAGGGCCGGTAACAGGGATGCCTAGTCCCATGATCCAAAAAGATCAAAGCAAATCAAAATAATTAAACAAAACTCCCCCTAGGACCCGTTGAATGTTGGAGGCACTCGTTGTTTCGAGCAAGCCATGGATTGATGCTTGTGGAGGAGGGGGAGTATAAACCTTTACCATTCTATTTGGGAACTGCCTATAATGCATGTAGTATGGAAGATACAGCCATCTCATAGTTGTTACATTGACAGTGAAAGTATGCCGCTCAAAATATTATTTATCTCTATTTCAAAAATCGAGCTCTGGCACCTCTACAAAGCCCTGCTTCCCTCTGCGAAGGGCCTATCTATTTACTTTTATGTTGAGTCATCACCCTTCTTATTAAAAAGCACCCGCTGGAGAGCACACTGTCGTTTGCATTCATTATGATTGGTTTATATTGGTTATGACTTGACTGGATCTCTTTTACCATGAATTACAATGTTTAGTCAGTCCTTGATCTTTAAAGGTGCTTTGAATTTATGTTTTGCGGTCTCAGAAAGGGCTAGCGAGATACCATTTTGTTATATCATGTTATGATTATTTTGAGAAAGTGTCGTCATCCGAGTTTTATTATTATGGCTCGCTAGCTGATTATACTATTGATATGAGTAATTATGAGACCTACGTGTTATTGTGAGTATGGTTAGTTCATAATAATTGCTGAAACAAGAATGCTGGCTTTTCATGTTTACAACAACAAGAGCAAACAGAGTTTGTAAAAGTTTTTCTTTTTCTCTTTCTCTTTCAGTTTGTCAACTGAATTGCTTGAGGACAAGCAAGGGTTTAAGCTTGGGGGAGTTGATACGTCTCCGTCGTATCTACTTTTCCAAACACTTTTGCCCTTGTTTTGGACTCTAACTTGTATGATTTGAATGGAACTAACCCGGACTGACGCTGTTTTCAGCAGAATTGCCATGGTGTTGTTTTATGTGCAGAAAACAAAAGTTCTTGGAATGACCTGAAACTCCACGGAATATCTTAGAATAAATAATAAAAAATCCTCGCCAAAGATGAAGACCAGGGGGCCTACACCCTGTCCACGAGGGTGGGGGGCGCGCCCCTCCCCCCTGGGCGCGCCCCCCTACCTCGTGGGCCCCCTAGTGGCCCTCCGACGCCAACTCCAACTCCATATATTGGCTTTCGAGGAGAAAAAAATCAGAGAGAAAGTTTCATCGCGTTTTACGATATGGAGCCGCCGCCAAGCCCTAATCTCTCTCGGGAGGGCTGATTTGGAGTCCGTTCGGGGCTCCGGAGAGGGGGATTCATCGCCGTCGTCATCATCAACCATCCTCCATCACCAATTTCATGATGCTCACCGCCGTGCGTGAGTAATTGCGTCGTAGGCTTGCTGGACGGTGATGGGTTGGATGAGATTTATCATTTAATCGAGTTAGTTTTGTTAGGGTTTGATCCCTAGTATCCACTATGTTCTGAGATTGATGTTGCTATGACTTTGCTATGCTTAATTCTTGTCACTAGGGCCCGAGTGCAATGATTTCAGATCTGAACCTATTATGTTTTCATGAATATATGTGAGTTCTAGATCCTATCTTGCAAGTCTATAGTCACCTACTATGTGTTATGATCCGGCAACCCCGAAGTGACAATAATCGGGACCACTCCCGGGGATGACCATAGTTTGAGGAGTTCATGTATTCACTATGTGTTAATGCTTTGTTCCGGTTCTTTATTAAAAGGAGGCCTTAATATCCCTTAGTTTCCAATAGGACCCCACTGCCACGGGAGGGTAGGACAAAAGATTTCATGCAAGTTCTTTTCCATAAGCACGTATGACTATTTACGGAATACATGCCTACATTATATTGATGAACTGGAGCTAGTTCTGTGTCACCCTATGTTATGACTGTTACATGATGAACCACATCCGGCATAATTATCCATCATTGATCTGGTGCCTACGAGTTTTCCATATACTGGTTTACGCTTATTTACTTTTCCGTTGCTACTGTTACAATCACTACAAAAATACCAAAAACATTACTTTTGCTGTCTTTACTTTGTTACCGTTATCACCACTATCATATTACTTTGCTACTAAACACTTTGCTACAGATACTAAGTTTCCAGGTGTGGTTGAATTGACAACTCAGCTGCTAATACTTGAGAATATTCTTTGGCTCCCCTTGTGTCGAATCAACAAATTTGGGTTGAATACTCTACCCTCGAAAACAGTTGCGATCCCCTATACTTGTGGGTTATCAGATGGTAACAAGAGGCAGGGGACACGAAGTTTTACCCAGGTTCGGGCCCTCTCGATGGAGGTAAAACCCTACGTCCTGCTTGATTAATATTGATGATATGGGTATTACAAGAGTTGATCTACCACGAGATCAGAGGGGCTAAACCCTAGAAGCTAGCCTATGTTATGATTGTTGATGTGTATGTTGTCCTACGGACTAGAACCCTCCGATTTATATAGACACCGGAGAGGGTTAGGATTACATAAAGTCGGTTACAATGGTAGGAGATCTGAACATCCGTATCGCCAAGCTTGCCTTCCATGCCAAGGAAAGTCCCTTCTGGACACGGGACTGAGTCTTCAATCTTGTATCTTCATAGTCCAGGAGTCCGGCTGAAGGCATAGTTCGGCTATCCGAACACCCCCTAATCCAGGACTCCCTGTAAGTGCATCTAGTGCCACCCCTAGTTGGTTTTGGAGTATTGACGACAAACCTAGTTGAGGGACTAACGTGTTTGTGAGAATTGCAGGAAAATACAGGTAGAAGTCCCTCATTGATTCGGTTTTATTACCAGAGATGACCCCTAAAAATGTACGAAGACATTGAAGACAATGGTGGTTTATGAAGATATTCATATTGAAGACAATGACATGAGAAGACTCCCTATGAAGCTTATGGAACTCGAAGACTTAGATCCTTCGTAGTTTTATTTCATTTATGTTGTGTCATAGGAATCACCGTACTGTTAAGTGGGGTCCAAGAGAACCAGTCAGAATGACTGAAGTGATGCCTAATTCAAATCCTATGTCTTCGAGCGAAGACTTTGAGAGAAAATCTTGTCTAGAGTCAGACAAGTCAGCTTTACTTGTAGCCCAAGTAAAGTTGCCGTGTGAGTTCAAAATTCAACCGTTGGTACACGTGTTAGTTCCTTAGTGACCCAGGGTCATTTCGGACAGATCAGGTCGGGTTGCCAAGTGGCTATAAATAGTCCACCCCCCACAACCATAAACGGTTGGCTGCTCAGATTTCAGTGCACGGCTTTTGTCGTTTGAGAGCAACCCACCTCGAAGCCTTTGAGAGAAAAATTCCTAGTGAGGAGAAAAGCCCTAACCACCCAGAGCCGGAGTAAATTGGGCATCACTTAAGTCTTCATGTCTGTGTGATTTGAAGACTTATTACACTTGAGGACTGTGCATCCTCCAGACGGTTAGGCGTCGCGTTCTGAGCATCCAAGAGAAATTGTGGATTGCCGGTGAACGAAGTCTGTGAAGGTTTGGGAGTCTACCTTGAAGACTTACCAGAGTGATTGGGCGAGGTCTGTGTGACCTTAGCTCAAGGAGAAAACAGTGAGGACTGGGTGTCCGGGACTGTGTGTCCTTTGGTTTAAATACCTGGCCGCTCCAACCAGACGTACAGTTGTCACAGCAACTGGAACTGGTCCAACAAATCATTGTCTTCAACGTGTCACTGGTTTCATCTTCACTTCCTTTTCCTTACAGTTATTCATTGTGAAGCCATTGCATGCTTGCTTTATCTTTTGTCTTCACAACATGAATGTATGATCTGTCATTATCTTCATAACTTCTTCCTACCTGATCATTATTACACTGAAGTTGTTTGTCATTGCGCTTTCACTCTGTTAAATACATGACCATGGCTGGCCTAGTGTAATCTAACTTCTGCTGCATAGTAATAGGCATAATCTTCACTGTTTGTCTTCATAACTCTCACGTTTGAAGACTTTCATAAAAATCGCCTATTCACCCCCCCCCCCTCTAGTCGATATAACGCACTTCCAATTGGTATCAGAGCAAGGTGCTCCCTTGTTCTGTGTGATTCGGTTTAACCACCTAGAGTTTTAGCTATGTCGACTGCAGGGATAATCAAAGTCTCCGCTACTTGCCCCGTCTTCGATGGAACTGAATATCCCTACTGGAAGAATAAGATGCGCATGCATCTTGAAGCCATTGACGTCGACCTATGGTATGCCGTCGAAAACGGCGTTCCCAAGGCTGGAGAAGGTGTCACTGCTGCTGATGTCAAGAAGTTCATTCAACTGGATTCTACTGCCAAGAATATCATCTGTGGTCATCTGACCAAAGGACAGTATGGCCGTGTGAGTGCCTTGAAGACATCAAAGCTAGTCTGGGACTGGCTCTCCAAAGTTAATGAAGGCATCTCAACCCAGAGATCAAAGAATCAGTGTTCTTCGCAACCTCTTCAACCGCTTCAAGCGAAATGACAATGAGAATGTTCAGCACACCTTTGATCGGCTCACTGACATCACAAATGAGCTTCAAGCCCTCGGCGCCACTGAGATCACCAAACATGAAATCGTCAAGACGCTGCTGAGATCACTTGATAGTTCGTTTGACATTCTGGCCCTGATGATTCAAGAACGTCCTGATTTCAAGACACTCGATCCGTCTGACATACTTGAGAGGCTCAACACACATGAGTTTCAGCTTTCTGAGAAAAGAGATATCTACGGTCCAAACTATGGGCGAACTCGTGCTTTGAAGGCAAAAGCTGTCTCCTCATCTGAAGAAGAATCTGACTGCAGTTCTGATGATCCTGATGACATTGGAAGAGAACTTGCAATGCTAGTAAAGAAGTTCCAAAAATTCACCAAGAAGAAAGGCTTCAGAAAATCTTCACGATCAAGCTCAAGGAATGATGAAGCTTCTGCTCATGACTACAAGAAGAAAACATGTCACAAGTGCAAGAAAACTGGACACTTCATCTCTGAGTGTCCACAGTGGGACAATGAGAACAGAAGGAAGAAGAAGAGCAAGGAGTATGATTCTGACGACAGGAAGAAGAAGAAATACTCAAAGTCTTCTTCCAAGTCTTCATCAAAGTCTTCATCACACAAGAAGAGCTCGTCTGGCAAGGCACGTGCGTTTGTTGGCAAGGAGATGGATTCAGAGGAGGAGTCCGCATCTGAGGAGGCAGAGGTGGAGTCTGAGGAGGAGTCTGATTCTGGCATTGCGAGTCTGGCTACAGCATACGTCGCCAAGTCCATCTTCAACACTGAAGACAATGACTGCATCACCGACATTGACGCAAATGACAAGAACGACTCCACTACTACCTACTGCTTCATGGCACGCGGTGCCAAGGTAAACACACGCACTACTCGCTATGAAACATCTAGTGACGATGACTCTGAATGTGATTCAAAACCTAGCTACAAAACACTTGCTAAAATTGCAACTGAACAACAGAAAGCTATGGAACATATTAAAAAATTGTTAGACAGAAGCGATGATCTGTTGGGTGCTGAAATGACTCGTTCTGAATCCTTAATTGAAGACATAAAAAATCTTCACGTTAAGTATCAGGAACTTGAAGATCGTCTTGAGACTCTCTCAACTACTCATGAAAAGCTTTCCTATGATTATCTTCAAAATAAGCAAGACCTTGAGAAGTTGAGAGCGGATCATGAAGATCTTCAAAAGGAAAATGAGTCACTTCACGCCGAACAGATCAGTCCCGCTCAGGAAGGATTTGAACCACCATGTCTTAAATGCATTGAGCGTGATAATGCTACTTCTGTTGCTGAATGTTCCACTGCTACTACTGTTCCAATATCTTCAACTATTGATGTGGCAACTAACCCCTCTGCTGAGGATACCACTGCTATTGCTGATGAGAATGCTAGGTTGAAGACATTGCTTGAAACAGGGATGTACAAAAGTCTGAAAGGGCATCAAACATTATGTGATGTCCTTAAGAAGCAGATTCTGAACCGAAACCCTAGGAAAGAGGGTGTTGGGTTCGTGAGGAAAATTAATGCAGATGGGTCTTACTGGAAACCTGAGCAGTACCCCAAAACCACATGGGTTGCTGCAAAGGAATCCTTAGCAGATCCATCCAATCTGTCTGGCTTCACTTGTGCTAACCCAATTATCATTGATGAATCCTTTGATGCCAACTATAAACTGTTTAAGAATCAGAATGGTGAAGTGTTTGCCAGGTACATTGGTACTAACTGCAGGAATGGACCGCCTATGAAGAAGATCTGGGTTCCGAAAACATGTCTGGAAAATCTTCCTGTGAATGTCTTCTTGACACCTCACTTGAAGAAGACAAACCTCAGATCAAAGGCTTCATATGGTCCAAAGGCTTCATACAGACAGAGGACTCACCTGAGTCACACTAATGCAAATGTTTTGCAGGGAAACCATACTCAGGCATATGAATATGAGAGCGGTTCATCGAACCGTCATGTTCATATGACCAAAAATTATTCTGCTTATTCCTATGAGTATTATTGTCCACCTGCTAGACTGTTTGCTAAGGCTTCAAAGCCAAAATTTTCAGATGCTGCACTTAGACTTATAGCTTCTAAGCCACCCTTGAAGATGTGGGTGGTTAAGAAAGCTTAACTCTCTTTTGCAGGGAAAGGTCTCCAGCACAAAAACAAAATCTTCTGATGCTATTGCTGGGGACCATAAAAATCTTGTGGGGCGCAAGATAAACTGCCCAAATGGCATCATTATGTACTTTGTTCCTGAATCGCATGCTACTCTCCCTATTAGTCCTAATCTGGATCTAAGTTTTCAAAACCCACTGGTTCGTCAAATGTTTATGCTTCACAATACCCTTCGTGAAGCCTATCCCCCTAACTGCACTGTAGGGTACGACACCAGCGACTTCAAAGTCTTCAGAATGGATTATTGACAGTGGGTGTACAAATCACATGACTGGCAGAAGAAGCCTTCTTATGGACTCAACTTTACGTCCATCCGACAAGAGCCACATTACATTTGCTGACACTGGTAAAAGTAAGGTATTGCAATCTCAAAGGATCAACACATGGATAAAGTCATGCTTGTTGAATCCCTTGGCTTCAACTTAATGTCTGTCTCAATGCTTTGCGATTTGAATATGATTGTAATGTTTGGCAAATATCGCTGCCTGGTGCTTATGGAATCTGACAAATCTCTAGTGTTTGAAGGGTATCGGAAAGATGATTTGTACGTGGTAGATTTCTCAGCAGGACCACAACTTGCAGTATGTCTTCTTGCAAAAGCTTCGGAATGCTGGCTTTGGCATCGAAGGCTTGGGCATGCTGCCATGAGGAACCTCTACACCCTTGCAAAGAAGAAGCATGTCATAGGCATCGAAGGCGTCAAGTTCAAGAAAGATCATTTATGCGGTGCCTGTGAAGCAGGGAAGATGACAAGGGCAAAACATCCTTCGAAGACAATCATGACTACTACACAACCCTTCGAACTGCTTCACATGGATCTTTTCGGTCCCACTCACTACTCAACTTTTACTACTTCTGCATGCCTCTATGGCTTCGTAATTGTTGATGATTATTCTAGATATACTTGGGTGCACATAATCCTTTACAAGACTGAAGTGCGGGATGTCTTCAGACGCTTCGCAAATCGAGCTATGAACAATTTTGGCGCCAAGATAAAGCACATCAGAAGTGACAATGGCACTGAATTCAAGAACACTGGCCTTGATACATATCTGGATACCTTGGGGATCACACATGAATTCTCAGCTCCATACACGCCACAGCAGAATGGCGTCGGCGAACGCAAGAACAGAACACTCATTGAGATGGCCAGAACAATGCTAGATGAATACAAGACTCCAAGAAAATTCTGGACTGAAGCCATTGATACTGCATGCCATACAATCAATCGTGTTTATCTTCACAAGCTTCTGAACAAGACATCTTATGAACTCCTAACTGGCAAGAAGCCAAATGTCAGTTAATTCAGAGTATTTGGCGCAAAATGCTGGATCAAGGACCCACACCACACCTCAAAGTTTGCACCAAAAGCACATGAAGGCTTCATGCTTGGATATGGAAAGGATTCGCACTCCTACAGAGTCTTCAATCTCTTCCACTACAAAGTGGTTGAAACAGTGGATGTGCGATTTGATGAAACCAATGGATCACAAAGAGAGCAATTGCCAAATGTGCTAGATGAAGCTCCAGCCAATGAATCAATCAAGCTTATGGGAACTGGAGAGATTGTACCTTCTGAAGCTCATCCTGAAGAAGAACTTATCATCTCAGCACCTGATCCACATGAAGACAATGCTCAGCCTGAAGATATACCTTCAAATGACCACATAGATCAGCAAGAGCAAAGTCTTCGCCCCACACACCCTCGTGTTGCAAATGAAGTACAAATTGACAAAATACTTGACAGCATCAATGCACCTGGTCCACTCACTCGTTCAAGGGCAACTCAGCTAACAAACTTCTGTGGGCATTTCGCATTCGTCTCAATATCAGAACCCAAGAAAGTTGAAGAAGCCTTCATGGAACCTGAATGGATTCAAGCTATGCAAGAAGAGCTTCAACAGTTTGAGCTGAATAATGTATGGGAACTGGTTAAGCGTCCTGATCCACGGAAGCACAACATAATAGGCACCAAATGGATATACCGCAACAAGCAAGATGAGCATGGTCAAGTTGTCAGAAACAAAGCTCGTCTCGTTGCTCAAGGATATACTCAAGTGGAGGGCATTGACTTCGATGAAACATTCGCTCCTGTGGCTAGGCTTGAAGCCATACGCATACTGCTGACCTATGCAAATCATCATAACATACTTCTCTATCAGATGGATGTGAAAAGTGCCTTTCTCAATGGCAAGATTGAAGAAGAAGTGTATGTTGCACAACCACCTGGCTTTGAAAATCCAAAACATCCTGATATGGTATACAAGCTCAACAAGGCACTGTATGGCCTCAAACAAGCCCCTAGGGCCTGGTATGATACACTCAAGTACTTTCTAAAAAGCAAAGGCTTCATACCTGGTTCTCTGGATCCCACTCTTTTCACGAAGACATATGATGGTGAACTGTTTGTGTGCCAAATATATGTGGATGACATTATCTTCGGCTGCACCAATCAGAAGTACAGTGAAGAGTTTGGATACATGATGCAAGAGCAATATCAGATGTCCATGATGGGGGAGCTGAAGTTCTTCCTCGGTCTTCAAATACGGCAACAACGCAACGGCATCTTCATATCTCAAGAGAAATATCTTAAAGAGTGCCTGAAGAAGTTCGGTATGCAAGACTGCAAAGGCTTCACAACACCAATGCCAGCCAAACATCATCTAGGTCCTGACGACAATGGTAAAGAGTTCGATAAAAAGGTATACCGCTCCATGATTGGGTCTTTGCTTTATTTATGTGCATCTAGGCCAGATATCATGCTTAGTGTCTGCATGTGTGCTCGATTTCAAGCGGCACCAAAGGAGTCGCATCACTTAGCTGTGAAGCGAATTCTTCGATATTTGGCTCACACCCCAACTCTAGGATTATGGTATCCAAAGGGCTCAGAGTTTGATTTGGTTGGATTTTCGGATGCTGATTATGCTGGTGACAAAGTTGATCGCAAGTCTACATCAGGCACATGTCACTTTCTGGGACGATCACTTGTATGTTGGTCTTCAAAGAAGCAGAACTGTGTATCTCTCTCCACTGCTGAATCTGAATATATTGCTGCTGGATCTTGCTGCGCTCAGCTTCTGTGGATGAAGCAAACACTCAAGGATTATGGCATTCATCTGAAGCAAGTGCCACTTTACTGCGACAATGAAAGCGCCATCAAGATCGCCAACAACCCAGTTCAGCACTCGAAGACAAAGCACATTGAAATTCGTCATCATTTTCTCAGAGATCATATTGCAAAGGAAGACATTGATATCATACACGTCAACACTGAAGAGCAATTGGCAGATATCTTCACCAAGCCCTTGGATGAGAAGAGGTTTTGCAAGTTACGATGTGAGCTAAATATCTTGGAATCCTCAAATGTCCTGTGATCAGGCACACATCCTAACACTTAAGCATATTGATGACTTAGATGTGCAACACACGAAGTAGTGTATATCTTCAAACAATGAAGACATACATTCTAAGTGTGAATACATTAATGTGGAATTTGACTTCGGAGCGCCACAATAATTGTGCGCCGTGTCTGGGTCTAATACTTCCTATACGGTGGGTAACGCCACCCCCAAACGTTCCATTTTGAAGTGTTTCTCTCATGGCGTTACCTCTCAATGTCTTCACATTTGGTTTGGCTTCATTGTCAATATGTCTTCATGATTATCTTCACTGTGTTGATTATATGGATATATATGTACTGATGTTCTGTCCTCTACAGCATTCACTTATAGTTATGTCTTCTTGGTTGAATCTTTTGAACTAAGTGAATGTGATCGGACCCTAACCTCTCTATGCTTTCTATCTCAAACTCTATCTCTCCAAGTCATATGCATTCTGTTGAAACTGTCAAATGTCTTCACTGTGTCCTTGTCAGCTGAAGACATAGTCACAACCATAAAAGTCCGTTTTTAATGCTCATTCCTCCACATAAGATCCGGAGAAGCAGGAACGACCGCCCGACAATTTAGGCGTGCGTGGGACGTGGAATAAATCCCAATCTTCCTCTAACTGGCCACGCGTGCCTCAAATGCGAACCGCCAGGGGTACCTGCGTAATAGCGCAGTGCCGCCTCTATCCCTATAAATACACGATTCACTGCGGTCATTATCTCCCTCTTCCACCCTCGCACGAACCCTAGCGCCACCGCTAGCACTCGACGACGCCGGCGACGAAGCGCTTCACTGCCGCAACCTCTCCGACGCCGTTTTCACGCCGACAGCGGACATCGCTCTCTCCGCCGTCGCCGTAGGTGTCTTCCGTCGCCAAGTTAGGGCACGGAGGATCGAACTGCTCGACCTCAACTCTCACTTCGTCTAGCAGTTCCAAGTGTGGTAAATAAAACCTCTTTTTACAGCCTCTTTTGATCCCATAGTTCAGTCACTTTCTGCCATAAGGAGTTTCTCTTCGCATCAGTTAGTTATCTCGCTACATCTCATGACATGCCTAGTATATTCACTTGTGCTTCATAAGGTAGTTAGATTCCTCACTTGTACTGATCTCTGGGTTCGTACAAATCTGGAACCAACTTCTTATCTATGAGTGAATGTCTTCGCACAATGAGGTCTATGTCTTCTAAACCGATTTATCTTCAAAATCTTCTGAGAATGCATATGACCTCTTCCCCTTCCCTCGCACCTCAATGCTGTCACAGGTACATGTCCGTGGGAGAATCCTTTGGTTCTCATAGTTTGCATTCATTTGCAGAGTACTTGCAGCATCACATCAACTCTCCTGAAGCCAGTTCTTGCAAAAGGAAGCCTTTGAACATCTTGAAGCCTTCCAAGTTATTCATGGCTTCAGAAACAGCAGCAAGGAAGGGAGGCAGACAGCGACGTGGTGAAACGTCCAGAGATCTGCCTGATGAATTGGCAGAGATGTACAAAACTGATCCTGAAGAAAGCTATGGTCAGCGCAAGACACGAATCCAATGGATTCGAAGATATTGGGCAGAGCAATGGTTCCACTACCGCTTCATCACTCAGGAATATGCGGAGAAGTGCGCCATCAAGAGACCGTGGGGAGACGTACTATACAAAAATCTCATACCCAGGTCCAGAGTCGAAGCCATTGCTCAAGGCTTCTATCCATGCATGGTGAGAGGACCAAAGCCAGCTGAAGCACATCCGTCATCACTTCTCTGGTGCCGCGATGATAATCTCTTCAAGCGCAACTTTCAGTTTGCACAACAGTCAGCGAAGATAAACAAGAAGAAATTTGGGCTTGACTTCAACCCTGGTCCCTCCTCACCAAGGGCAGATGGCACACGCGACGCCGATCCCAATATCATCGGGCCGTATGCAAATCTTGCAGGCCTCATCACTCGCATCCTAGCCCAAGGGACTGCTGTGAATGACCCTCCAGCAGATACTGAGTCAGATGACGCCCCTGCTGCTCCGAAGCCAAAGCAGAAGAAGCCAAAAGCTCCAAAAGCTTCAAAGCCAGCCGCTTCTCCCAAAATCTCACGAGCGAAGCCATTGGCAACTGCACCTCCTGAAGCCAGTGTGCAGTCTGAAGACATATCACGAGTCTCCAAGACCCAAGAAGCCAAGAAGCCTCAGCCACACACAGGCAAAGAGCTCACAGCTGCTGCCGTTCTGCGCTGCGAAAACATTGATCTATCAAGCGATGAAGATCTTGGAGATGACGCACTTGAGCAGCTCATCAAGAGCAAGGAGGAGGCTGAAATCTTCAACAATCTGCCTCTATTTGATGTCACTGTCATCCACAGCTTCATTGATGAATGGTTTGACACACCAGACATAAGCTTCGATGATCTGCAGCTACCCATAGGCCTCAGCGTTGCCTTTCAAGGTGCAATTGCTTCAGAACTTGCAACAGCCCAGCGAATTGTAGAACTGAAGCAGAAAATTGATTATGAAAAGGCTCAGTTCAAGAAGCACGTGGCCAAGCTCAGCGTGCAAGAAGTGAAAAACTTCAAGATCATGTTGCACGAGCTGAAAGAGAACTTTCTGAAGACGCGTGCTGAAGCTCAAGGCTCGCGAGAGCGCATGAAGACTTTGGCTGATCGCTGCGTGCAGGCCTACAATGAGGCAGAGAAGCGCAAGGCACTTGGGCGTCCCGGCATTGACCCCAGGATGGCCGCGAAGAAGAAAAAGAAGGCTGCTGTGCCTGAACCTGAAGCGCCAAGGTCAGAAACTGCTCCGATTGTCTTCCCCGCTGCAACGACTGGCTCGAAGCCAAAGAGTCGATCAACCGCCTCACAGCTCAAGAAGACACGGACTGCAGAGGCTGAAGCTAAGAAGAGAAAACACTCTGAAGCCTCTCCTTCTGAACCCATCATCAAGAAGCGCAAGACCAAGAAATCTCGGGCTGCTCCCACAGAGCCCTTGACAGTTGAACCCCTCTCCGTCCGCTATCCTGACGCAGATCGTCAGTTGACTGTGCATGAACCCAACGCTGAAGACATTCCAGTAGACGAACCCAACGCTGCTGAAGACATTGGTCTCCAAGACAATGTGCAAGGTGATGCAGCCCTTCCTCAGCTTGAGACAAGCGAACTGATCAGTATTGGTCGTCCATTGACGCCAATCACACAAGATGCATCGTGGGCAGATCGCCCACAGGAGGAAGATGAGCCCCAACCCACTACAACTCCACCGGCGCCTACATTCCATAGGCTTCGCAAAGGGCCAAGGGCTCAGGCTGCTGACGACATTCCGGCTGCATCAGCCGAAGAGCATGCAGAGATACCACAAGCTCCAACTCCCCCACACCAACAAGAAGCAGTTCTCCAGGAGAACGTGCCTGAGTCTGCAAATGTTGAGGCTGCCACAAACAACGCCGAAGCAAATGTGGAGCCCAACCCAACAATAGCTTCAGAAGACAATGAAGCTACTGCTCCTGAACATTCTGTGCCTGAGTCTGCTGCCGGACCACAATTCAACTATCATATTGCGTACAGACCCCAGGTCCAGAAGTCGATCCCACGACTGCCAAGGTTCCCACGTCCTGCATCAGCTCCTGGTTCCTTCAACATCAACGGCTTCAGGGCAGATAACACGTTTTTCGACCGCTCCAAGAACCCTTATTCAAGGGAACGGATTGTATCAGATAGGTTCTGGAGCCATCAACAGCGCAGCTATTATTCATGCATCCTATACAACCAAGGCCGCATCTTTCCTCACAAGCGCCTTGAGGTTGAAGCTGTTGCTGGTCTGCCTGGTCTGGAAGAAGCACTGGATTGCTTCAAGCAAGTGGGTTAGCTGCCATTTATCACTGATGAAGAGCACTGGAACGAAGAGCTTCTGCTCCAGTTCTATGCCACTTTGCATATCAAAGGCTATAACAGAGATCCGAAGACATGGATTCTGGAGTGGATGACAGGCAATATCCATCATGAAGCCAATGCTTTCGACCTAATTGAGCTTACCGGCCTTCCCACTCCTGGTGAATTCTTTGAAGAAGGGTGCCAACTCCATGCTGAAGCAATTGAGAGCATATTTCAGCGTCCTGAGCCAGATATGAGTCAGATGCTCTCAATAATGAAGCCACTGCCTCCTAATGCACCCTATCCAACTAGGTTCTTCGTTGAAGACTTAGAGTACCTGCCCAGAACAATATATCACATCATAAGGCGGACTCTATGGCCTGTAAAGGGACACTCTCGATATGCAACAATTGATGGTGCAATGAAGACTCTCATCTTCTGCATTCTTCATGGCAAATGCTTCAATGCACAGGATCTCTTCATCCGTCACTTTGCAGCGTCTGCCTCAGAACTGTTTGGATTAAAGTTCTATGCTCCTTGGGTTATGAGGCTGATCAAGCTTCACTCTGCAATCTCCTATCAACCCTCAGCCCGCAACCATAGGATATTTTTGCCAGATGTGGACACATCTGCTGAAGCAATATATCCAGAGCCTGGCAAGCAACCATTAAGTCTTCAAAATGCAGAACACCAGAGCTTCACTCAAAATATTGAAGGTGTTGAAGCTCTCTCCCAAGTGTATCCAATGGCTGGCACCACACGTGCCCCTGCATCAACTGAAGCCACTGACAGCACAGCTGCCAAGAGACCCAAGAAGCGCGCTCGAGCACTTAATGACCGAGAGCTTCTTGTGGCTCTTCACCAAAAGCAAGATAAGCATCACGACTGGCTCAAACGGCAGATGAGAAGCATCATGCAAGACGTCAATCGCATCAGAAATCTGGCAACCAAGAATGCGTTTGTCGCACACGAGACCTGTCGCCGCACTTGGAAAGGCCTCACCATGATGAGCAATGAAGCTGAACTGCAAGAGGATGGCTTCAGAGAGAGATTCCAATTTGACTCCACGCCTCCAAGAAGAGCTGTGATGCGAAGCACACCATCACTTGAAGAGTCAGAATTCTCTTCTTCTGCTGCCACCGTGTCTGCCCGGATTATTGAAGAAGACGACGACGCGACATCATCTCCACCTACTTCAACACACGTCGAATCTGCACCAAGCTCATCTGCACCGCCACCAAACAACTCCACCGATCCTGCTGCGCCTGGGAACGCGTAGAAAACTCTATGTCTTCAAACCTTTTTGGTCATCACTGACAAAAGGGGGAGAAGCATGATGTTTATAGTCTTCAAGCGGGTCACTTTGGGCGGGTGCCTTTATATTTTGCTACATTTTGCTTCGTGCTTACAACTCCCGTTTTTGCTACATTTTGCTTCGTGCTTACAACTCCCGTTTTTGCTACATTTGCTTCTTTGAGTTGTAACACTTAGCCTTGATGGCCGCCTGCTACCTGTTTGTCACTCCGTTATGCGAAGATAAATTCCGCATGTGCGACGATAAATTCCGCACTCATCTTGTACTGCAGACGTCCATTTTCCATTATGCATGTCATTATCTTCATATACTTTCACATGCATAGTGGATTGTCATCATAAGTTGAAGTGGATCTCCACAAGTACAACCTGCCATGTGCCTTTGCATTCAAAAGGCAAATTACTTACATGCACATCTTCAGGGGGAGCCCTTGCAACTTATGAAGACAAATTCCTTTACTATTTCACAAATTATGTTCCCCGTTGAAAACTTCAACTAGTTTGTCATCAATCACCAAAAAGGGGGAGATTGTAAGTGCATCTAGTGCCACCCCTAGTTGGTTTTGGAGTATTGACGACAAACCTAGTTGAGGGACTAACGTGTTTGTGAGAATTGCAGGAAAACACAGGTAGAAGTCCCTCATTGATTCGGTTTTATTACCAGAGATGACCCCTAAAAATGTACGAAGACATTGAAGACAATGGTGGTTTATGAAGATATTCATATTGAAGACAATGACATGAGAAGACTCCCTATGAAGCTTATGGAACTCGAAGACTTAGATCCTTCGTAGTTTTATTTCATTTATGTTGTGTCATAGGAATCACCGTACTGTTAAGTGGGGTCCAAGAGAACCAGTCAGAATGACTGAAGTGATGCCTAATTCAAATCCTATGTCTTCGAGCGAAGACTTTGAGAGAAAATCTTGTCCAGAGTCAGACAAGTCAGCTTTACTTGTAGCCCAAGTAAAGTTGCCGTGTGAGTTCAAAATTCGACCGTTGGTACACGTGTCAGTTCCTTAGTGACCCAGGGTCATTTCGGACAGATCAGGTCGGGTTGCCAAGTGGCTATAAATAGTCCACCCCCCACAACCATAAACGGTTGGCTGCTCAGATTTCAGTGCACGGCTTTTGTCGTTTGAGAGCAACCCACCTCGAAGCCTTTGAGAGAAAAATTCCTAGTGAGGAGAAAAGCCCTAACCACCCAGAGCCAGAGTAAATTGGGCATCACTTAAGTCTTCGTGTCTGTGTGATTTGAAGACTTATTACACTTGAGGACTGTGCATCCTCCAGACGGTTAGGCGTCGCGTTCTGAGCATCCAAGAGAAATTGTGGATTGCCGGTGAACGAAGTCTGTGAAGGTTTGGGAGTCTACCTTGAAGACTTACCAGAGTGATTGGGCGAGGTCTGTGTGACCTTAGCTCAAGGAGAAAACGGTGAGGACTGGGTGTCTTGGACTAAGTGTCCTTGACTGGGTGTCCGGGACTGTGTGTCCTTTGGTTTAAATACCTAGCCGCTCCAACCAGACGTACAGTTGTCACAGCAACTGGAACTGGTCCAACAAATCATTGTCTTCAACGTGTCACTGGTTTCATCTTCACTTCCTTTTACTTACAGTTATTCATTGTGAAGCCATTGCATGCTTGCTTTATCTTTTGTCTTCACAACATGAATGTATGATATGTCATTATCTTCATAACTTCTTCCTACCTGATCCTTATTACACTGAAGCTGTTTGTCATTGCGCTTTCACTCTGTTAAATACATGACCATGGCTGGCCTAGTGTAATCTAACTTCCGCTGCATAGTAATAGGCATAATCTTCACTGTTTGTCTTCATAACTCTCACGTTTGAAGACTTTCATAAAAATCGCCTATTCACCCCCCCTCTAGTCGATATAACGCACTTTCACTCCCTCAATGTGAATTATGCAATGCCTTGTTTTTCAGCCAGTTATCATATATGTGAATTATGCACCGCCATGTAGCCAGGCATCATATATGTGAATTATCTCATGCCAACTTTTTTTCCATTACGTATTCCATTTTTTGACAATATGTATATATTGAACTACTCTTCATGTGTATCAGCCATTTGAGCCGGTTATGGAAAAAATTAGGAGTGCAAACAAGGTCTTCAGAGCAGGCAATGGTACCTGTTGAAGCATATATCTCGATGGTTACAGGGAGCTCCTCAGAGGAGGATTCAGAGACAGATGACCAGTCCTATATCCCACCTGAGGTGTATGCTCTAAGTTGCAATGTTTATATTTCTCATATCATGCATATGGTGTCTTGCATTGCTTAGTTTAGACATCATATGCACAATATTGAATTCCATCTGCTTAGTTTATAGATCATACATGCGAGTGCCAACTGCTTAGTATATGAATCAATTATGACAATTGTATCATGCCATTCTGTATACTTAGACAACATGTATGTGAATTATTTCATCCCAACCTATTTTAGAAAGACATCATATAGTTTTGTTATGTCATAATGTTTAGATACTCATCATGTGTTGAATTATGCTAGTATATCCTGTTAAGTTATCCATCATATATCTGAAACTGTGTCATGCTATCCTGTTTAGTTAGGCATCATATATGTGAAATTGTGTCATGTTGTCCTGTTTGGTTAGACAACATGTATGTGAATTACCACATCTGTCTATCATACAATGTATGTATGTTCAATTTCTTTTCTTGTTTATCAGCCATTTGAATTGGAGGGGTGATGACAGTATCTACAGGAGCAAAAACCTGTTCTTCACAAAAGACGGTGCTACACGTCGATGCAGATAGAACCATGGTTGTACTGTCCCACAAACTAGCCCCAACACACATAATCGAGACTCTTCCAGATTGCATACTTACACCGTTGGGCAGAGAACCAGCTACAACCCATCTAACCCCAACCCCAGCGGATGGTAACCCACTTCTAGTTAACAAAGCACCATGTCCACCACAGAGTACCCCCACACGAGCAGTTTGTAAAGCAACTATAGTGCCCAAAGCATAAAGACCACCACAGCGAACCCAAACTCCATGTTAAAAGCAGAAGAGCAACTGTTCTCAGGTCAGATTCCGTAGCTATGGTCCATACTCCTTTGCTGTTGCATCACTGTATGTACTCATACCAACTACTTTTGAATTTGAAGGATCCAATTGAAACTCCAATGGCGCAACGGGTATGTTTTAAACCTATTTCTTTAACTAGATTGCTATTCTAACTTATTGCTCTATGTTGATTTCAGTTTCAGTTGTATAAACAGTTATATTCTCATGTGATGCACATTACAAGTGTTGCCAATGTTGTGTAGTTTCTCACACTTAGATTCTGTCTATGTTGTTGTGTCTCAAAGATATATGAGTTCAACTGTGTCTCTATCTTGATTTGGCAACATAAACTAGAATGATATGGACAATACAGTGACCATAGTTCATAGATATATGTTTGTTTCATGTTGTTATCCTGTCCACCTTACTACTGAACGGTTTGCCAAAATGAGTTTTGTATACTACATGCTAAACCTGTGATGTGTCTGCTTGTTTCTCTTGTAGTATGCGAACAGAATATTGGAGAAGAGCACCCCACTATGCAATGGTAGAGAAAGTAATGCAGATAAGGTTCAAGATAGTGAGACAGCCCTGTTGGTCTCCAAGAAAGGTGATAAAAACGATCTTGTAGACAGTGAGAAAACACCACAGTCCTGCATTGATGTAGTGTTCGAGTTACTGGACAGTATCGCAGGCACAAGCTCTTCGAACTTGCTGCCTAAATCACTTCGGCTTCTTCAGTCTCAGCTACAAGATGAAAGGCATCAGTCAGCTGTGCTACGGCAAGAAGCCGAAGGAGTGAGGAAGTCCCTACAGAATTCAAATGCATACTTTCTTGTGCAACAGCAAGTGCTGGAGGATTTAAGCGCCAAACAAGAGAAAGTTAATAAGCTTGCTAAGCATCTTGCCAGCATTATGGGTACCCAGGATATTGTTTCTTGAGCTCTTCTGAAGTGGTTTTAGTTCTGGGCTTGTTTTGTTGCGGCGTTTATTTGCACTGATCGCCAAGTTTGACAACCAGTGTATATGATATGCAGCTTTGTTCCCTATATTTGCACTGGTGGCAAACTTCGATGCCCAGTGGATGTAATATGTGTAATAGGAATGATATCCTAGCGTAAGTTGCTTGATTATTTATTTCCTTGTTGTCTTGTTTATTTGTTTTCTTGTAGTCAGTGCAGTTCTTTTTCCGCGGTTTGCTAGTGGACACAATAACTTATTTTTTAAAACTAGTCCACAATAACCATGGGCTACATATTTACTATAGTTACCATGGGCCTCCTACGGGCTGTAGAAACAATGGGCCTTCTAAGGGCCATAGAAACAATGGGCCTTCTACGGGCCGTAGCATCAATGGGCCTTCTACGAACCGTTTGATCGATCGGCCAAACATGGGCCAATAACAGACCGCATTATGGGTCGTAAACGGGCTAGATTTGGAATTGTCCGTGCATGGGCCGACCATAACGGGCCATCTTTAATCGGTTGTATTTAATGACGCTATGAAAACGGCCCAATGGATTAATGGACCGCAAACGAGGCGATTGTAACCACGGGCTGAATTTGGCCCACGAGTAGAAAAGGCCCGTAACGAGCCGTAAGTAACCGAATGCTGGAAATAAGACCAAGAATAAATGGGCCCTTAGAAGGCAGAAAGATAACATGGGTTGGAAATGACCCAATGGAATAATGGGTCGTTAATGGGTATAAAGTGGGCCAGATTTACCACGGGCCGTTTATGGGCCAAGATTTGCAAATGGCCTCGTATGGGCCAAAGGACATCATGGGCCATACATGGGCCGAAAGTTACAATGGGCTGGAATCATATTGGACGGCCCAGATGAAACTACTAGGCTTAATTCCGGTAGGCCATAACGGTCTGTGAGTTAGCGGGCCGTAAATGGGCTATATACGAACAGGCCGTTAATAGGCTTTCCGTGGGCCGGCCCGTTACCGTTTGACCGAGTCAAACGGGCCGGCCTTTTCACCGGAATGGACCTCTGTTGGGCCATGCCACGTGTCAACGTATCATAGGCGCCTCTTGTCCAATGAATGGATGGCATCTGTCCCAACGGTGAGCCAACATGTGTTTCCTGCGGCCAATGACAATTTTACACGTTGAAAATCCTCATTGGTCCAGGCTGTTAACGGGTTATCGGATCCAAAACCGGACCCGATAGCTTAACGGTGACCCGTTATGGTGCATGCCACATGTCGGTCACCCTTGACGAAAGCACTTCTATGACGCGCGATTTACCATCATGGAAGTGGACACTTCCATGATGATAATTTTGGTAATGTCATGGAACACTTCTATGACAGCACAGGTATGACTATCTTGATTCTGTCATAAAATCGTCATGGATGTACATGCATGACAGAAAACGTGACATACTGTGACAAACACGTATCATCACGGAACTGCTTTTTTTGTAGTGCAAGTGGATGACCTAAGGTTTCTCAATCCATGGGAGGCGTAGGATGAAGATGGTCTCTCTCAAACAACCCTGCAATCAAATGCAAGAAATCTCTTGTCTCCCCAACACACCCAATACAATGGCAAATTGTATAGGTGCACTAGTTCGACGAAGAGATGGTGATAAAAGTGTAATATTGATGGTAGAAATATATTTTTATAATCTGAATAAATAAAAACATCAAGGTAGCAAATAGTAAACAGGCACAAAAACGGTATTGCAATGCTTAAAAATGAGGCCTAGGGTCCGTACTTTCGCTAGTGAAATCTCTCAAAATGCTAATATAATTGGATCATATAACTGTCCCTCAACGTGCAACGAAGAATCACTCCAAAGTTCCTATCTAGCAGAGAACATAAGAAGGAATTGTTTGTAGGGTACGAAACCACCTCAAAGCTATTCTTTCCGATCAATCTATCCTAGAGTTCATACTAAAATAACACGAAGCTATTCCTTCCGATCGATCTAACCAAGACTTCGTACTAAAATAACACCGAAGCAAATTCAGATCCATAATATTCAATCCAACACAAAGAACTTCAAAGAGTGCCCCAAGATTTCTACCGGAGAAACAAAGACAAGAATGTGCATCAACCCCTATGCATAGATTACCCCAATGTCACCGCGGGAATCCGCAAGTTGAGTGCCAAAACACATATCAAGTGAATCAATATGATACCCCATTGTCACCACGAGTATTAATATGCAAGACATATATTAATTGCTCTCAAATCCAGAAATGTATTCAATCTGATAACATAGAAATCTCAAAGGGAAAAACTCAATTCATCACAACAAGATAGAGAGGGGAAAACACCATATGATCCGACTATATTAACAAAGCCCGCGATACATCAAGATCGTGACATCTCCAGAACACGAGAGAGAGAGAGAGAGAGAGAGAGATTAAAACATAGCTACTGGTATGAACCATTAGCCCTGAGGCTGGACTACTCCCTCCTCATCGTGGTGGCCGCCGGGATGATGAAGATGGCCACCGGTGATGATTCCCCCCTACGGTAGGGTGCCGGAACGGGGTCTAGATTGGTTTTCGGTGGCTACAGAGCCTTGCAGCGGCGGAACTTCTGATCTAGGTTAACCCCGACGGTTTTTGGAATATTTGGGAATTTATAGGGTAAAGAGTGGGTGCGGGAGGCCACCAAGGTGGGCACAACCCACCTGGGCGTGCCTGGGCCCCTAGGTGCGCCCTGGTGGGTTGTGCCCCCCTCGGGGCACCCCCCAGGTGCTTCTCTGGCCCATCCTGGACGTTCTGGTCCATAAAAAATCTCCAAAAAGTTTCACGGTGTTTGGACTCCGTTTGATATTGATTTCCTGCGATGTAAAAAACAAGCAAAACAACAGCTGGCACTGGGCACTGGGTCAATAGGTTAGTCCCAAAAAAATGATATAAAGTTGCTATAAAATGATTGTAAAACATCCAAGAATGATGATATAATGGCATGAATACTTCATATATTATAGATACGTTGGAGACGTATTGGCATCCCCAAGCTTAATTCCTACTCGTCCTCGAGTAGGTAAATGATAAAAGAAATAATTTATGAAGTGTGAATGCTAGCAAAGTGCACAAGTTTGATCAATGACAATTTCAATCACTTTTCCTAGCATAACAGCAATTCTTTCTTATAAAACTTCTCATGTTAAAGTAGCAACCAATTCACATGTTAAGGTTCAAACAATGAACTCTCTTGAAACTCAACAACCTATGTTCTTAGTCACCAAGCAATTGCAATTCAACTTATTCAACGGAGTTTAAGTAAGAGCTCCACATACTCAACCATCCTATAGTCTTCTATGATTGCTAACACTCACTGCATACACATGAGCAAACGTTTCAACTGGACACATAGAAAGATAGGGGCTTATTGTTTTGCCTTCCAACATATTCACCTCAAGGGTGGTGTCAATAATAATAACTCATGCTACCCATATCCAACTAGATATATGTTCCTAGATCTTTCCTCACCACATGATGCTTGCCAAAAGAGAAAAATAAAAAGGAATAGATGGAAAAACTTTGACTCTTACATGAAAGTAAATACATAAAAGTAAAAGATAGGCCCTTCGCAGAGGGAAGCAGAGGTTGCCATGCGCTTATTTGTTTGTATGCTCAACCCCTTAGTGCAAAAGAATGTCATGTTGTATTGCCCCTTGTGATGGCAACCTTTATTATGCAGTCTGTCGCTTTTATTCTTCACCATCACAAGTTCGTACAATGCTCAATTTTCTCTTACACTAAATGATCTCACACTTTTAGAAGCAATTTTTATTGCCTTATTGCACCGATGACAACTTACTTGAGGGATCTTGCTCAATCCTTAGGTAGGTATGGTGGACTCTTGAAGATAAGATTTGGGTTTAAGGGTTTTTGGTTACACAAGTAGTATCTCTACTTGGTGCGAAATTTTTGGCTAGCAAGGATGGGGGGAAAGCACCACATGTTGAAGGATCTATGACAATATAACTTCTATGTGAATATGAACAAACATAAACCATTACATTTTCTTCCTTGTCCAACGTCAACAATTTTGGCATATAATATTTTGATGGGGACTCACAATCACAAAAGATTTCCATGATAGTGTATTTGCATGTGAAAGTTCTCTTCCTTACACTAATTATTCGTGAATTGCTTGTATGACCAATATTGTGATTGTCAAACCTCAAAAGATTCACTTTATAAACCCAATGTGAAGCTACCACTAGGCATGATGTAATTTCAACTTCATGATATTCAATTCATTCAATGATTTACTCATAGAATATAAGTGAAGCACAAGAGTAAATGATAAGCTACTCCAAAAAAGATATAAGTGAAGATCAAGCGAGTAGTTAAGTAAATAGGTAGCTATTTGAGGACTCTCTCTTATTCAAAACTTTCAGATATAAGCATTTTATTAAAACATCAAGCAAAACAAAATAAAATAACATTCCAAGAATAGAACACATCATGTGAAGAAGCAAAAACTTAGGCTCAACCGATACTAACCGATAATTGTTGAAGAAGAAAGGTGGGATGCCTACCGGGGCATCCCCAAGCTTAGATGCTTGAGACTTCTGGAAATATTATCTTGGGTTGCCTTGGGCATCCCTAAGCTTGAGCTTTTGTGTCTCCTTAATTCTTCTCATATCATGGTTTTCCTAAATCTCAAAAGCTTCATCCACACAAAACTCAACAAGGACTCATGAGATAAGTTAGTATAAACCAATGCAAAAACCTTATCAATCTCTACTATAGCAAATCACTAAAATTATTATTCAACATTGAATACTAAATGCCTCTGCATATTTAATACTCCTATCCTCAAATAGAATCGTTAAACAAGCAAACATACGCAAACAATGCAAACATAACAGCAATCTGCCAAAACAGTACAGTCTGTAAAGAATGCAAAAGTATCAATACTTCTTAAACTCCAAAGATTATGAAAATTTACCACCCTGTAGAAAATTTATCATATCTTATTTTGCAAAAGGTTTCAACATTTTATCACATTCTGACTTTTCTAGGGAATTTTTGCAACAGCCGTAAACTTTCTGTTTTCAAACAGCAACATGTAGACTTGTAAAATAAGCATAGTAAAGCCTATCAGTGTCACTTTTATTGAAATAAAAGATGCAAAACATTATTATAAATAATATCAAGCAAATCCTAACAAAATAAATTGATGCTCCAAGCAAAACACATATCATGTGATGAATGAAAACATAGCTCCAAGTGAGGTTACCGATAATGTTGGAGGCGAAAGAGGGGATGCCTTCCGGGGCATCCCCAAGCTTAGTTGCTTCGATATTCCTTGAATATTAACTTGGGGTGCCTTGGGAATCCCCAAGGTTAGCATCTTTTCACTCCTTATTTTCCTCATATCGACATCTCACCCAAAACTTGAAAAGTCCAATCACACAAAACATAACGGAACTTTGTGAGATAGGTTAGTATGATAAAGAGCAAACCATTTCACTTTTGGTACTGTCAGAGACAAGATTAATAATTGTTCTCACACAATTCCTACTGTAGCATATCATTTCCACAATTTATATTGAGCAATATAAGACATGGAAACTAGAAAACAAGCAAACTATGCATTGAAAACAGAATCTGTCAAAAACAGAACAGTCTATAGTAATCTGTACTACAACCATATTTCGGCTGCTCCAAAAATTCTGACAAAATAGGAAAACCTGGGTAATTTGTCTATTATCTTCTGAAAAACGAATCAGCATTTTATCACGCTTCTGTTAAAAATGGGAATTTTTTTCCTGAGCGCAAAAGTTTTTTTCCAGCAAGATCAAATCAACTATCACCGTAAGCCATACCAAAGGTCTTACTTGGCACTTTATTGAAACGAAAGCAATAAAACATGATTGCTATAGTAGCCTAATCATGTTAACACACAAAAATAGTAGGTAAAAGTTTTGGGCTGTCTCCCAACAAGCGCTTTTCTTAATGCCTTTTAAGCTAGGCATGATGATTTCAATGATGCTCGCATAAAAGATAAGAATTGAAATACAAAGAGAGCATCATGAAGCACATGGCAAGCACATATAAGTCTAACCCACTTCCTATGCATAGGGATTTTGTGACAAAAAAACTTATGGGAGCAAGAATCAACTAGCATAGGAAGGCAAAACAAGTATAACTTCAAAATTTTCAACACATAGAGAGGAAACTCGATATTATTGCAATACATAGAAGCATATGTTCCTCTCTCATAATAGTTTTCAGTAGCATCATGAATAAATTCAACAATATAACCATCACATAAAGCATTCTTTTCATGACAAAAAAGCATAGAAAACTTACTATCTCTCCACATAAGCAAATTTCTTCTCATCAATAGTAGTGGGAGCTAACTCAACAAAATAACTATCATGAGAGTGAAAATTAAAATCATGATGACAAGTTTCATGGTTATCATTATTATTTATAGCATACATGTCGTCACCATAATCATCATAGATAGCAACTTTGTTATCATAGTCAATTGAAGCCTCATCCAAAATGGTGGATTCATCACTAAATAAAGTCATGGCCTCTCCAAATCCACTTTCATCATTATAATCATCATAAATAGGAGGCATGCAATAATTATAACAAATTTGCACATCAAATCTTGGGGGACTAAAAGTATCATCTTCATCAAACATAGCATCCCCAAGATTATGGCTTTGCATATCATTAGCATCATGGATATTCAAAGAATTCATACTAACAACATTACAGTCATGCTCATCATTTATGCCAAACATATTATTAAATTCTTCTTCTACCAATTGAGCAAAATTTTCCTTTCCATCACTTTCATGAAATACATTATAAAGATGAATAATATGATGCAACTTCAATTCCATTTTTTAATTTTCTTTTATATACCAAACTAGTGATAAAACAAGAAACTAAAAGATTCAATTGCAAGATCTAAAGATATACCATCAAGCACTCACCTCCCCGGCAACAGCACCAGAAAAAAGCTTCGTTGACGGAATGTGAGTGTCGCATACCTAACCTCCCCGGCAACGGTGCCAGAAAAGAGCTTGATGTCTACTACGCAACTTTATTCTTGTAGACTCGTGTTGGGCCTCCAAGCGCAGAGTTTTGTAGGACAATAGCAATTTTCCCTCAAGTGGATTACCTAAGGTTTATCAATCTGTGGGAGGCATAGGATGAAGATGGTCTCTCTCAAACAACCCTGCAATCAAATACAAGAAATCTCTTGTGTCCCCAACACACCCAATACAATGGCAAATTGTATAGGTGCACTAGTTCGGCGAAGAGATGGTGATAAAAGTGTAATATTGATGGTAGAAATATATTTTTATAATCTGAATAAATAAAAACAGCAAGGTAGAAAATAGTAAACGGGCACAAAAACAGTATTGCAATGCTTAAAAATGAGGCCTAGGGTCCGTACTTTCCCTAGTGCAATCTCTCAATAATGCTAATATAATTGGATCGTATAACTGTCCCTCAACATGCAACGAAGAATCACTCCAAAGTTCCTATCTAGTGGAGAACATAAGATGGAATTGTTCGTATGGTACGAAACCACCTCAAAGCTATTCTTTCCGATCAATCTATCCTAGAGTTCATACTAAAATAACACAAAGCTATTATTTTCGATCGATCTAACTAAGAGTTCGTACAAAAATAACACCAAAGCAAATTCAGATTCATAATATTCAATCCAACACAAAGAACTTCAAATAGTGCCCCAAGATTTCTACCGGAGAAACAAAGACAAGAACGTGCATCAACCCCTATACATAGATTACCCCAATGTCACCGCGGGAATCCGCAAGTTGAGTGCCAAAACACATATCAAGTGAATCAGTATGATACCCCATTGTCACCGCGAGTATTCATATGCAAGACATATATTAAGTGCTCTCAAATCCACAAAAGTATTCAATCTGGTAACAACGACATCTCAAAGGGAAAAACTCAATTCACCACAACAAGATAGAGAGGGGAAAACACCATATGATCCGACTATATTAACAAAGCCCGCGATACATCAAGATCGTGACATCTCAAGAACACGAGAGAGAGAGAGAGAGAGAGAGAGATTAAACACATAGCTACTGGTTTAAAAACCCTCACCCCCGAGGGTGGACTACTACCTCCTCATCGTGGTGGCCACCGGGATGATGAAGATGGCCATCGGAGATGATTCCCCCCTCCGGCAGGGTGCCAGAAAGGGTCTAGATTGGTTTTCGGTGGCTACAGAGCCCTACGGCGACGGAACTTCTGATCTAGGTTAACCCCGAAGAGTTTCAGAATATTTGGGAATTTATAGTGCAAAGAGGGGGTCCGGGAGGCCACCAAGGTGGGCACAACCCACCTGGGCGCGCCTGGGCCCCCAGGTGTGCCCTGGTGGGTTGTGCCCCCCTTGGGGCACCCCCAAGGTGCTTCTCTGGCCCATCCTGGGTGTTCTGATCAATAAAAAATCTCCAAAAAGTTTCGCGGTGTTTGGACTCCGTTTGATATTGATTTCCTGCGATGTAAAAAACAAGCAAAAACAACAACTGGCATTGGGCACTGGGTCAATAGGTTAGTCCCAAAAAATGATATAAAGTTGCTATAAAATGATTGTAAAGCATCCAAGAATGACGATATAACGGCATGAATACTTCATAAATTATAGATACGTTGGAGACGTATCAAGCCCCTATACAACCGTAGAGTAGGAAGGTTTTTAACGAACCTGCAGTGGAAAAAAATTAAGGTCCGAATAGGTTCAAGCCGAACTGTAGACCTTTTCCGCAATGTGCCTCCGACGCTGCCCAAGGTATTTTAAGTGTGTAATTATGTACGTGCGGTACGTATGCCACAACCTTATGGGGCGATCGGCGGAGGCTAAACTGCTATTCAAGCTCTGGATCCGCCGAGCTATTGCACTATAATGCGGATTGGACTCACTTAGCAGTGTCATGGTTCTTGATGGCCGATGAGCTATTCTGCTTAATGACGCCGCCCAATACCTCGGCTGCTAGGGCCGCGATGTGCTCCTTAGTATAGAGGGAGCGCTCCATATTTCCATTTACTGTAATGACGCCGCGCGGTCCGAACATTTTGAGCTTCAGATAAGCATAGTGCAGGACTACATTAAAGTGGACAAAAGCAGTTCGTCCAAGCAGTGCGTGATAACCACTACGGAAAGGGACGATGTCGAAGATCAATTCTTCGCTTCGGAAGTTGTCTGGAGAGCCGAATACTACTTCCAGTGTTAAGGAGCTTGTGCAGCGGGCCTCCACGCCGGGTATTACTCCTTTAAAGGTAGTGTTACTGGTCTTGATTCTTGATGGGTCGATACCCATCTTACGGACAGTATCTTGATAGATCAAGTTGAGGCTTTTGCCGCCGTCCATAAGGACTCTAGTGAGATGGTATCTGTCGATGATAGGATCGAATACCAGGGCCGCCGAGCCTCCGTGACGGATACTGGTTGGGTGGTCCCTGCGATCAAAGGTGATCGGACAAGCCGACCATGGGTTGAATTTTGGGGCGACAAGCTCTACGGCATAGACGTTCCTTAATGCGTGCTTGCGCTCCCTCTTGGGGATGTGGGTGACATATATCATGTTCACCGTTTTCACCCGAGGGGGAAACTTCTTCTGTCCCCCGATGTTCGGAGGGTGAGGCTCATCATCGTCCTCGCTTTGAGGTCCCTTCCCCTTATGTTCGGTATTTAATTTATCGGCCTGTTTAAAAACCCAGAAGTTTCTGTTGGTGTGGTTGGCAGGCTTGTCAGGGGCGCCATGGATCTGCCAAGGCCTATCCAGCTTTTTGTCTAAATTAGATGGACCGCCCCTATTTCCTTTGAACGGCTTCTTCCGATGATTGGGTTTAGAGCCACTGAATCCGGCATCTACTATTGTATCCTCTGTTTCTTTGTTGTTGTTCTGACGCTTGTTTTTGCTATGTCATGGCCTTCCATTGCCATCCCTGGCCTCGGAGGTGACGGGGTCGCTGGTACTGTTGCTTCTACGAGCTAACCACCTATCTTTGCCCGCACAGAAGCGGGTCATAAGTGCAGTAAGAGCAGCCATAGTCTTCGGCTTTTCCTGACCGAGGTGTCGGGCAAGCCATTCGTCACAGACGACGTGCTTAAATGCCGCTAAGGCTTCGGCATCCGGACAATCGGCGATTTGGTTCTTTTTAATTAAGAACCGAGTCCAAAGTTTGCGGGCTGACTCTCCGGGTTGCTGGACTATGTGACTCAGGTCATCAACGTCCGGTGGCCGGACATAAGTGCCCTGAAAGTTGTCTCGAAAAGCGTCCTGTAAGTCCTCCCAGCTACCAATGGAGTTCTCTGGGAGGCTATTCAACCAGTGCCGTGCTGGTCCTTTTAGCTTTAAAGGGAGGTATTTAATGGTGTGGAGATCATCTCCGCGAGCCATGTGAATGTGGAGAAGGAAATCTTCAATCCATAAAGCGAGATCTGTCGTTCCATCGTATGGTTCGATGTTTACGGGTTTAAACCCTTTCGGAAACTGGTGCTGCATTACCTCATTGGTAAAGCACATGGGGTGCGCAGCACCTCTATACTAGGCAACATCGCGAAGGAGTTCGGATGACATCTGAGTTCGAGGATGACCCCGGTGAGGGAGTCCTGGAATAGGGGGTCTCCGGACAGCCGGACTATCTCCATTGGCCAGACTATTAGACTATGAAGATACAAGATTGAAGACTTTGTCTTGTGTCTGGGTAGGACTCTACTTGGCGTGGAAGGCAAGCTAGGCAATACGGATATGGATATCTCCTCCTTTATAACCGACCTTGTGTAACCCTAACCCTCTCCGGTGTCTATATAAACCGAAGATTTTTAGTCCGTAGGACAACAACCATAACATACAATCATACCGTAGGCTAGCTTCTAGGGTTTAGCCTCTCTGATATCGTGGTAGATCTACTCTTGTACTACCCATATCATCAATATTAGTCAAGCAGGACGTAGGGTTTTACCTCCATCAAGAGGGCCCGAACCTGGGTAAAACATCGTGTCCCCTGCCTCCTGTTACCATCCGGCCTAGACGCACAGTTCAGGACCCCCTACCCGAGATCCGCCGGTTTTTACACCGACATTGGTGCTTTCATTGAGAGTTCCGCTGTGCCGTCGCCATTAGGAAGGATGTCTCATCCCGTCTTTAAAGACGACACTGTTGCTGAGGGAGCTTTGGCTATCGGCCAAACTCTTCGGCTAGGTGGTTTTCTTATGACCGCCTGTTCGGCCGCTGCGCCGACGATGACTTCTCGGGTCATCGAAAGCAATCTTCACGTCAACTCGGAACTCGCCGAGCAGTTAGATCCAATGGAGCTTTCTTCCCTGAACGAGCTCTTGGATCGCATCGCCGCTCCGGGAGTCGCTACAGACTACAATCAGATTGGGCCTAAACCCGATCTGAGAGAGATCAACTCTCCCCAGGTCACCCATCACGTTGCAGTGGTGGAGGAACAATGCGGCAACCCTTCATCTATCTTAAGGACTAGCTATGTCCGGATTCCCGATCCCTCCAAGCCGGATACCCGCGGAGGGGAGGACATCACTCAAGGCCTGAACCTAGAATCAGGCAGCGGGCCAGATTTATCGGAAAACATCCAAGAATCCAAACTTCCGAGTTCGGAAACTCCTTGGCCCCTGAGTCTTAGATTGGGTGAGGATTCGGATTCAATTCCACCCACCCACACAAACATACGTGATCTATCCCAAATTAGGCAAGAGCCCGAAGAAACAGTACACCATTACTGGGCCAGATTCCTCTTGGTCATGAACAGGATAAAGGACTGCCGCGAGGAAGACGCAATTTCATTCTTCTACAATAATTGCACGGACAAGGGAATCCTCAATGCCATAAGTCGTCGTGAAATTACACGCTTTGCCGACTTGTCATCCATAGTACGAAAGTACTGTGCGATGCAAAGCGCCTGGAAAACCGAAATAAAATTTTGGGATAATCCGGCCCTGAACACAAACCCAGTCCGAAATGAAAGGGTGCATTATCACAATACACCTGGGTTAACTACCAAAAAGCAAAAGCCCTCTACGGGGCAAGGGACCGTACTGGAGGGATGGCTCAACGGACCCTGCAAAATTCATAGTACAGCAGATGCAATACCAACGCATAGCCTTAGAGCATGTTGGATACTCTGGCAGGTGGCCAAAAGTGGTGAGGATCTACTCCTCCCAAATACCACAGAGCAGCATCCTGTGGACAACAATACGGTGTTAATGGTCTTTGAGACCTTCGTGTCAAATAACAGACGCAAGCGAACACTCCACAGCATGGCCGAAATCCGCCACATAGCAGAAATAAATCCTTGGAGTGACACGACTATTACCTTCGATGCCAGTGACGAACCTAAATTCCAAACAGCCCGAGCACCAGCCGCACTGGTCCTCAGTCCAATCATGGATGGCTTTCGACTCACCAAGGTACTCATGGATGGCAGCAACGGATTAAACCTCATCAATGAGGAAACTCTTCAAAAGATGGAAATAGACTGGAGCCGCATTGAGTAAAGTAGCACAACCTTTAGAGGAATCATCCCCAGTCGGGAAGCATGCTGTGCTGGGAAAATCATACTAGATGTGGTATTCGGCACGCCGGATAATTATAGGTCCGAAGAAATTACATTCCAAGTGGCCCCGTTCAGTAGCGGATACCACGCTCTACTAGGGCGGGAGGCGTTTACAATCTTCCAAGCCATACCCCATTACGGGTACATGAAGCTCAAAATGCCCGGGCCCAACGGAATCATCACTCTTGCTAGTGATCCGGACATAGCACTCTGCGCCGAAAATAAGACAGCCGCACTGGCCCTCGAGGCACTATCCGAAGCCCTAGCGGCCGAGGAACTAACTGCGCTGTGCTCCACGATGAACAGGGACGATGTGATACTCGATAAAAGATCCAAGTCCACCTCCTTCAAACTGGCGGACGAAATAGTCAAATTCCAAGTCCATCCAACGGACCCTACAAAAACAGCTTCCATCGAGGCACAATTAAACCCTGATGTCGAGCCGCACTGCGAGAATTCCTACGCGAGAACTGGGACATTTTTGCCTGGCACCCTTCAGACATGCCAGGAATCCCACGTAGACTGGCTGAGCACAGCCTAAATATCCTAAAAGGATTCAAGCTAGTCAAGTAGGCTCTTCGACGTTTCTTCAAACCTAAGAGACAAGCCATGGGAGAAGAACTAGCCAAGCTATTGGAGGCCGGATTCATCAGAGACATAAAACATCCGGACTGGCTAGCAAACCTGTTGATGGTACCAAAGAAGGACAAATCCTGGTGCTTGTGCGTCGATTTTAAGGACCTTAACAAGGCCTGCCCAAAGGATCCCTTCCCCCTCCCCCGCATTGATCAAATCATCAATGCTACCGCAGGACACGATTCATTGTGTTTCCTCGACGCATACTCCGGCTACCATCAAATTGAAATGGCGGAGCTAGACCAACCCGCAACGGTATTCATCACACCATACGGCCCATTCTGCTTCAACACAATGCCCTTCGGGCTCAAAAACGCCGGCGCAACATATCAGCGCATGATTCAGACATGTCTGGCAAACCAGATCGGCAAAAAAGTGGAGGCATACGTGGATGATGTGGTCGTTAAAACCAAGCATATCGAAACCCTAGTAGACGACTTGAGGCTCACATTCGACAACCTCCGAACATATGACATCAAGCTCAATCCGGAAAAATACGTTTTCGGCGTACCAGCCGGAAAGCTCCTGGGATTCCTTGTCTCCAGTAGAGGTATTGAAGCTAATCTGGCCAAAATCCAAGCGTTGTCACAGTTGGCTACCCCAACAGACCTCAAACAAATACAAAAATTGACTGGATGCGTGGTGGCTCTAAGCCGCTTTATCTCCCGCTTCGGAGAAAAGGCATTACCCCTTTATCGCCTCCTCCAGCGCACCGAACACTTCGAGTGGACGGATGCCGCCATGGCCGGACTCAACGAAATAAAAGCCATATTGGCAACAAACCCAGTCCTGGCCGCGCCAAACATTGGTGAACCAATGCTATTATACATTGCGACAACTCATCAAGTAGTAAGCGCAGTGCTCGTCGTCGAGCGAGAAGTGGACGGACACAAATTCCCCCTTCAAAAGCCAGTTTACTATGTGTCCACTGTCCTTACTCCATGCAAATCACGGTACCCGCATTATCAAAAGATAGCGTACGCGGTATTTATGGCATCCCGGAAGCTGCGACACTACTTTCAAGAGTGTTCGATAACGGTAGCCTCGGAAGTGCCACTTAACGATATTATAAACAACCGCGATGCGACGGGACGGATTGCCAAATGGGTCATTGAGCTCCTCTCGTTCGACATAACTTACAAGCCACGGCGAGCCATTAAGTCGCAAGTTTTGGCTGACTTCGTCGCTGAGTGGACGGAAGCCGAACTCCCTAAAGAGTATGGCACATATTCAAACTGGATCATGCACTTCGACGGCTCCAAAATGTTGGCTGGTCTGGGGGCTGGCATCGTTTTGATGTCCCCAACAGGAGATACCATTCAATATGTACTACAGATAATGTATACAGACTCCAACAACGCAGCCGAATATGAGGCCCTTCTACATGGTCTCCGGATGGCAGTATCCATGGGCATTCAACGCCTAGAGGTGCGCGGGGATTCGAACCTCGCGGTATCCCAAATAAATGGAGATTTTGATGCCAAGGATCCGAAAATGGCAGCTTATCGCAATGTCGTCCTAAAAATGTCAGCTCGGTTCGAGGGGCTCGAATTTCACCATGTGGCTCGGGAAAACAATCAGGCGGCGGATATCCTCGCCCGCATCGGCGCAAAACGCGACGCGGTCCCTCCCAACATATTTTTGGAACGGCTCTTCAAGCCATCCGTAGCATGGGAAGGGGACACCGGTAACAATAGTCCGGACCCGGCCAACATACCCGATACCGAACTCTCTGACACAATCGGAGGCTCCACCACCGAAATAACACATTCATCCCACGAAATAATGGCCATTATTACCCTGTGGACAGAACCATTCCTGGCCTACCTAACTAGACAGGAACTTCCGGAGGACCAAAATGAGGCACGCTGCATAGTGCGGCGATCCAAGGCCTGCAGGGTCCATGAGGGAGAATTGTACAAAAAAGCGCTACCGGAGTCCTTCAAAGGTGCATCTCCGAAGAGGAAGGGCGGAACCTTTTGGTAGAGATTCACGCCAGACTCGGCGGTCATCACGCCGTAGCCCGAGCTCTTGTAAGCAAGGCCTTCCATACAGGATTCTATTGGCCAACGGCCCAGGCAGATGCACAGGACTTGGTCCAACATTGCGTCGGTTGCCAGCTCTTTGCAAATCAAAGCCACATGCCACCCACCACCCTCCAAACAATCCCCATTACATGGCCCTTCGCGGTTTGGGGGCTTGACATGGTTGGACCCCTTAAAGGGGGAACCGACAAGAAAAAATACTTATTGGTCATGGTGGATAAGTTCACCAAATGGATAGAGGCTAAACTGGTTAAAACAGCCGAATCCGGACCGGTGATAGATTTCATATCCGGGGTTGTACACCGTTACGACATCCCCCACAGCATCATCACTGATAACGGCACGAACTTCACGGCCGGCGAGGTAAAACCCTGGTGCAGCAAAATGGGCATCAAGCTCGATTATGCTTCAGTCTATCACCCACAAACCAACGGTCAAGTCGAACGAGCAAATGGTCTTATAATGAGCGGCATTAAACCCAGATTAGTGCACTCCTTAACTGAGTCTGACACGCACTGGGTAGAGGAGCTCGACTCTGTACTCTGGGGGCTGCGAACCACGCCGAATCGTAGTACCGGATATACACCATTTTTTATGGTGTACGGCGCAGAGGCAGTCCTGTCCTGTGACATAATTCATGACTCACCTCGAGTGCACATGTACGAAGAAAGAGAAGCCGTGCTCGATCGGCAGGACAGTCTGGACACCTTGGAGGAAGAGTGCGACGTAGCCAAAGCCCGTTCCACATTTTACCAGCAACAGGCTCGCAGATACCAAAGCAGAGAAGTACGGGCCAAAACTTATAACGTTGGCGAACTAGTTCTACCACTGCCGGATAAGAAAAAGAACAAGCTCGAGCCCAAATGGGAAGGTCCCTTCATTATCAACCAAGTTCTGACCGGTGGAGCGTACCGGCTGCGGGATGCATCGACTAGTCGACTCGAGCCGAACCCATGGAACGCAGCCAGGCTTCGAAGATTCTACGCCTAGCACCGGACTCTATGTTAGTCCCCTCCCTTTGTCCATTTTCTGCATATGCATCATCTATCTTGTTTCCCTTTCTTTATTTTCTTTCTCTAGGCCTTCAAGGGTCACCTTGTGCCTGACTCATACATTACAGATGCGCTAGCCACACTCTTCATACCTGGGGGCTTCTTTCACAGAAGCTTAAATTATTTACCTGGGCCTCACGCCCAACACATGTGTTATACTTTCGCATGTACCTTTTTTCACCATTATGCATCGATATGACTTAAGTTTTGGCCAAGCTGGGTTGCCTGGCTCTTGTATTTATGCCCTACGTTCCCGTTAATTCGGCTAGGGCATAAGGGGAGCACCTCTGTGATTGTTACCATCGGGTCAGTCGGACGTGTACCTCAGACTGGGTGAAGCCGAGAGCTAGCGTTCTTAAGGGAATATTCGGTCGGTGAACAAAATATGACTTTTATTTATTATCCATATCTGCCCCCAGATGCTTTTTCTGTGCTTCTTGTCGCAGTCCGGACATGCACTTTAGGGCATGCTTACCCAGTGAAAGGAACCCTTAACGGAACTATTCTCCCTGGAAGATGTTTCTTACTACCCATGTAATATAACATAACTAGTTGGGCACTTGTCTGATAAAGCACTAATGACCCCTACGCCTGGTCTCCACGCATGCTCCGGTTCTTACATAACAGAGAGGGTATTCGAACACACTACGGACCGTCGGGTCCCGAGGTCGAAGCGAAAAGGTCCGCCACGACAAACGATCTACAATCCGGCTAGAAGGCATTATACATGTCACTTTAAAATTACATATTCAATTTGAATGGTTGAATTCCTCTTCAATACCATCCAAAAGGCTGTCTAGTTTACAGTCCTGTTGGGAATACTTTGCGGCCAATTCTACTTGATCGTACACTAAGCTCACAGGGATCTCCTTCCCATCGGGCCCCACAGGTCCGACTTCGGCCATGTGGTTCGGGTCAGCCTTCATGTACCGTGTCTTCACCATTGCCCAGGCCTCCCTGGCGCCCTGACAGCAGGCCGATATCTTCCATAATCGGAAGCGCCGCCGCGCTCCCTTTAGCTTTTCTGCACGCTCTCCAAGGCCTTCGGGTATGGAGACGGATGGCCACAAGGCCTGGGCGACGCCTTGCATCACCTGCCGAACTCGTTCGTGCAGCTGTAAGAGCTCGGGAAGAAGGTCACCCGTTGAACCGGGCATTTCCTCGGCAGGACGACCTGTCAGCATACCTACATAAATAACTCTGTCAGCCAGCTTCCTCACCGAACTCTTTTTCAAAGTTCGTTCAAGCACTTACTAAATATGCCGCGTCGAAGCCACCGATTTTCCTTAACAGAGTCCGACAGTTGGGCGCGAACATCTTGTAGTTCCACGCCCAGCTTGGTGTTGGCATCTTGGAGGTCATTTTTCTCCTGCCTCACCCTCGTAAGCACGTTCTCACCGGCCTTCAGCTGGCGTTGGAGCTGTTGCTTATCCGGATTTACTCCAGTGTCATCTGCAATTTTATTGTCAGATCTGCATACACGCCGCATTCTATATGATACTTATCATTTGAAGAATATGTTACCAGAGAGGGTCTCTTTGGGCTCCCCTGCTGCGACCAGTGCGGCCTGAAGTTGGGCTTTGCACTCTTTCAGCTCTTGGGACAGTTGCGTATTATTTTCTGTAAGAACCTGCATAACAAATGATCCCTAAATCAGTTATCCTAACGGTTTCAAGACTCAGGGGCTACTGATATATATAATCACCAAATTTTCTTACCTGTATGTCTTTTACATACTGCTCCGTGGCTCTGGCTAGACCATTTTGAGTGGCACGGAGGTGCGCGTCTCCCGAGTTGAAGGCATCCAATGCCTCTTGGGAGAAACAAGCGTCACGAAGAATAGTTCGGCGACGCCTGTGGTTCATGGCACTTTCCACCTCGGAATGGGTGGTGGACAGTTTATCCGCATCCTCTGTCGGAGGAGCACCCGGCGCACGTCTCGTATTCGTTCTCGCCTCCGAATCCGGCCTTGGAGCCTGTCTTGTGGAGGCGCGATTGGTAGCCTCTCCGGGTATAGTCTGGCGAGCGCTCTTTTTCCTGAAAGGAAGGCATGGGCGTTAATATGCCTCTGAGAATAATGTCTTGCAATAAAGACGGCGCTGTACCGCTGCGCCGGTGTCTCAAACCGGACTGCGGGTCTTTTCAGCCTGCCTGGCCTCGCGGCCCCTTGTTGGCCAGTCGCCGCAGGCTCGGCCTTCTGCCTCGAGGACCTCCCCTGCAAAACACGGCTGTTATACGGCGATCAAAAACACGCAAGGACGGATCCCTTTTTGAAGTTCTGGGACTTCGGTCTCAGTCACCTGTGAGGCTGGAACTAGCCCAGGGTAATCGGCCGTAATGGCCACCAAAGTGTTATCATTGCTCGATTGGTAAAACACCCCAAATATCAGCTCCACAGATATGTCCGGATCCTCTTGGGAGGTCGGGTTGAGGGACCGTCGAGGGTCCTTGGGTTGTGGAGGGGGGTTGTTTATCTCCCTTACAGCCTGGCACAGTTCCTGCATAGAAATCGCTAGACTGAGTACTTAACTGCGGAAATATGAAACGGATGGGCGAGAAAAAGTCTCCGCTTACCCAGCTCGGAGGATTGTACATAGAAAATCCGCCCTGCGGGTTGACACGAAGGAATTCCTCCTCTTCTCCCTTGTACAAAGTGGATAAGATCTTTGTTAGATCATCAACCGACCCTGGCCCTTTACGGGCGTAGCGGGTGGCGTCATCCTCCCCGTTGAAATCCCACATGGGGTGGCCTCTATACTGAAGCGGCTGCACCCCCCGCATGATACATATGGCCATGACCTCGATCATGGTCAATCCGGATCGAGCTAAAAAACTTATCCGGCTCATCAGGTAAAGAACGCCCCTGTCATCTTCCTCCAGGGGGCTCCATGGACGCCAGCTCTGGCGCTTCTTCAAAGGGGTGTTGTGGAACTCAGGAAGGCCGATCCAAATAGGATCCGGGAGGGGACATCTTCTATATAAAACCATTCTGAAGGCCAGTCTTTGGACGTCTTCTTTGGGGTTCCGGACAGGTATCCGGTCCCGGCAATATGCCACACTTTGGCTCCGCCCACTTGATATATTGACCCCTTCTGAGAACGGGGCACAAGGCAGAACAGCTTCTTCCACAGAGCGAAATGAGCCTCACAACCCAAAAACAACTCGCAAAGGGCTACGAATCCCGCGATATGCAGCATGGAGGCACGCGTAAGGTTGTGCAACTGGAGGCCGTAGAACTCCAGGAGCCCCCGGAGAAACGGATGAATTGGTAATCCGAGGCCTCTTACCAAATAAGGGACAAGGCATACCCGTTCTCCCTTGGAGGGATTGGGGAGGCTCTCCGCCATTATAGGTGGCAAGCCCGGCTCGAACCGGGACCATGCACGCTGGGGGAAGAAATCCCTTGGGCTGGAGCATCACTAATTTGCTTTGCGGGACGGAACATCTCTCCCAATCTCCAGACTTGGAGCTAGGGGCGCGAGAGGAGGAGCTGCGTCGACTGGCCATGTTGGAATGGATCTCTGTTGGGTGTGCTCCGATGAAGGCTCGCCAAGGGAGGATGGTGTGATTTGGATCTGAATCCTCGTCTTTTAAATAGGCAGCTCATTCACACAGCTAGGGGGGAATGTGAAAACACCCTGGCTCTTCACATTCGCTCGATGCGTGGAAAGTGGCCATTATTAGGCGTGGAAGCCAAGGAGTGCAACATTCACAGCAAACCGGACATTATTTCGACAGGTACACAGAATTTGGAGAGGAACCCGCCTTGCAATGACGAAGACAATACTGCGCGCCGGACTCATCGTCATTGAAGCCTGGTTCGGGGGCTACTGAGGGAGTCCTGGATTAGGGGGTCTCCGGACAGCCGGACGATCTCCATTGGCCGGACCGTTAGACTATGAAGATACAAGATTGAAGACTTCGTCTCGTGTCCCGGTGGGACTCTACTTGGCGTGGAAGGCAAGCTAGGCAATACGGATATGGATATCTCCTCCTTTGTAACCGACCTTGTGTAACCCTAACCCTCTCCGGTGTCTATATAAACCGAAGAGTTTTAGTCCGTAGGACAACAACCATAACATACAATCATACCGTAGGCTAGCTTCTAGGGTTTAGCCTCTCTGATCTCGTGGTAGATCTACACTTGTACTACCCATATCATCAATATTAATCAAGCAGGACATAGGGTTTTACCTCCATCAAGAGGGCCCAAACCTGGGTAAAACATCGTGTCCCCTGCCTCCTGTTACCATCCGGCCTAGACGCACAGTTCGGGACCCCCTACCCGAGATCCGCCGGTTTTGACACCGACACCCGGACTTGGTTAGCCATCATCTCGTGCTGGATGCTACCTCTTGAGCACTGCGTTGGTTTTCCCCGAAGAGGAAGGGATGATGCAGCAAAGTAGCGTAAGTATTTCCCTCAGTTTTTGAGAACCAAGGTATCAATCCAGTAGGAGGCTACGCGCGAGTCCCTCGTACCTGCACAAAACAAATAAATCCTCGCAACCAACGCAAATAGGGGTTGTCAATCCCTATAAGGCCACTTACGAGAGTGAGATCTGATAGATATGATAAGATAATATTTTTGGTATTTTTATAATAAAGATGCAAAGTAAAATAAAGGCAAAGTAAATAGCAAAGGAAATAACTAAGTAGTAGGAGATTAATATGATGAAGAAAGACCCGGGGGGCATAGGTTTCACTAGTGGCTTCTCTCGAGAGCATAAGTATTCTACGGTGGGTGAACAAATTATTGTTGAGCAATTGACAGAATTGAGCATAGTTATGAGAATATCTAGGCATGATCATGTATATAGGCATCATGCCCGAGACAAGTAGACTGACTCCTGCCTGCATCTACTACTATTACTCCACTCATCGACCGCTATCCAGCATGCATCTAGAGTATTAAGTTAGAAAAAGAGTAACACCTTAAGCAAGATGACATGATGTAGAGGGACAGACTCATGCAATATGAAGAAAACCCCATCTTGTTATCCTCGATGGCAACAATACAATACGTGCCTTGCTGCCCCTACTGTCACTGGGAAAGGACACCGCAAGATTGAACCCAAAGCTAAGCACTTCTCCCATAGCAAGAAAGATTAATCTAGTAGGCCAAACCAAACTGATAATTCGAAGAGACTTGCAAAGATAACCAATCATACATAAAAGAATTCAGAGAAGATTCAAATATTATTCATAGATAGACTTGATCATAAACCCACAATTCATCGGTCTCAACAAACACACCGCAAAAACAAGATTACATCGAATAGTTCTCCACAAGATAGGGGGAGAACATTGTATTGAGATTCAAAAAGAGAGAAGAAGCCATCTAGCTACTAACTATGGACCCGTAGGTATGAGGTAAACTACTCACACTTCATCGGAGGGGCTATGGTGTTGATGTAGAAGCCCTCCGTGATCGATGCCCCCTCCGGCGGAGCTCCGAAACAGGCCCCAAGATGGGATCTCGTGGATACATAAAGTTGTGGCGGTGGAATTAGGTTTTTGGCTCCGTATTTGATCGTTTGGGGGTACGTAGGTATATATAGGAGGAAGGAGTATGTCGGTGGAGCAACAGGGGGGCCACGAGGGTGGAGGGCGCGCCTGGGGGGGTAGGCACGCCCCCCTACCTCGTGGCCTCCTCTTTTCTTTCTTGACGTAGGGTCCAAGTCTCCTGGGTCTTGTTCTTTGAGAAAATCACGTTCCCGAAGGTTTCATTTCGTTTGGACTTCGTTTGATATTCCTTTTCTTCGAAACCCTAAAATAGGCAAAAACAGCAATTCTGGGCTGGGCCTCCGGTTAATAGGTTAGTCCCAAAAATAATATAAAAGTGGATAATAAAGCCCAATAATCTGTAGCTAGCGCAAGATCTGGAACCCCAAAAATTCAAAAATAAATTGCTGGACGTGAGTAATTTATCTATTAATCATCTGCAAAAATAATTAACTAAATATCACTTTTCAAATAAAATGGCAGTAGTTCTCGTGAGCGCTAAAGTTTCTGTTTTTTACAGCAAGTTCAACAAGACTTTCCCCAAGTCTTCCCAACGGTTCTACTTGGCACAAACACTAATTAAACACAAAAAACACAAACCAAAACAGAGGCTAGATAAATTATTTATTACTAAACAGGAGCAAAAAGCAAGGAATAAAAATAAAATTGGGTTGCCTCCCAACAAGCGCTATCATTTAACTCCCCTAGCTAGGCATAACAAGCAAGAATAGATCTAGGTATTGCCATCTTTGGTAGTCAATTCATAAGTGGCTCTCATAATAGATTCATAAGGTAATTTAATTTTATTTCTAGGAAAGTGTTCCATGCCTTTCCTTAATGGAAATTGGAATCTAATATTTCCTTCCTTCATATCAATAATTGCACCAAACGTTCTAAGGAAAGGTCTACCAAGAATAATAGAACATGAAGGATTGCAATCTATGTCAAGAACAATAAAATCTACGGGCACATAATTCCTATTTGCAACAATAATAACATCATTAATTCTTCCCATAGGTTTCTTAATAGTGGAATCCATAAGGTGCAAGTTTAGAGAGCAATCATCAAAATCACGGAAACCTAACAAATCACACAAAGTCTTTGGAATCGTGGAAACGCTAGAACCCAAATCACATAAAGCATAGCATTCATGATCTTTAACTTTAATTTTAATAGTTGGTTCCCACTCATCATAAAGTTTTCTAGGGATAGAAACTTTCAATTCAAGTTTTTCTTCATAAGATTGCATCAAGGCATCAACGATATGTTTAGTAAACGCTTTATTTTGACTATAAGCGTGAGGAGAATTTAGCACGGATTGCAACAAGGAAATACAATCAATAAAATAGCAATTTTAATGGTTAAGTTCCTTGAAATCCATAATAGTGGGTTTAGCAACGTCTAGGGTTTTAATTTCTTCAATCCCACTTTTATCAAATTTAGCATCAAGATCAACAAATTCCGAATTCTTAGAACGCCTTCTAGGTAAAGGTGGATCATATTCAGTCCCATCATTATCAAGATTCATATTGCAAAAACCAAGATTTAATAGGGGACACATCAATAACTTTTAGATCTTCATCTTTATTTTCATAGGAACTAGAAGAACACGCTCTTATAAAGGCATCTTTGTTAGCACGCATCCTAGCGGTTCTTTCTTTGCACTCATCAATGGAAATTCTCATGGCTTTGAGAGACTCATTGATATCATGCTTAGGTGGAATAGATCTAAGTTTCAAAGAATCAACATCAAGAGCAATTCTATCAATGTTCCTAGCCAAATCATCAATCTTAAGCAATTTTTCTTCAATCATAGCATTAAAATTCTTTTGTGAAGTAATAAATTCTTTAATATTAGATTAAAAATCAGAGGGCATCTTATCATAATTTCCATAAGAATTGTTGTAGGAATTACAATAATTATTAGAGGGATTACTAGGATAAGGCCTACGATTAAAATTTCCTCTATACGCGTTGTTACCAAAATTGTTCCTACCAACAAAATTCACATCCATAGATTGATTATTATTCTCAATCAAAGTAGACAAGGGCATATCATTAGGATCAGAAGAAACACTCTTATTAGCAAATAATTTCATAAGTTCATTCATCTTTCCACTCAAAACATTAATTTCTTCTATCGCATGCACCTTTTTATTAGTAGATCTTTCAGTATGCCATTGAGAATAATTAACCATAATATTATCTAGGAGTTTAGTAGCTTCTCCTAAAGTGATTTCCATAAAAGTGCCTCCCGCGGCCGAATCTAAAAGATTTCTAGAAGCAAAATTCAATCCGGCATAAAAATTTTGTATAATCATCCACAAATTTAAACCATGAGTAGGGCAATTACGTATCATTAATTTCATTCTCTCCCAAGCTTGTGCAACATGTTCATGATCAAGTTGCTTAAAATTCATAATATCGTTTCTAAGAGAGATGATCTTAGCGGGAGGAAAATACTTAGAGATAAAAGCATCTTTGCACTTGTTCCATGAATCAATACTATTTTTAGGCAAAGACGAAAACCAAGCTTTAGCACGATCTCTAAGAGAAAAAGGAAATAGCTTCAATTTAACAATATCATTATCCACATCTTTCTTCTTTTGCATATCACACAAATCAACGAAGTTATTTAGATGGGTAGCGGCATCTTCACTAGGAAGTCCAGAAAACGGATCTTTCATGACAAGATTCGGCAAAGCAGTATTAATTTCACAAGATTCAGCATCGATAAGAGCAGCAATCGGAGTGCTAATAAAATCATTGTTGTTGGTATTGGTGAAGTCACATAATTTAGTATTATCTTGAGCCATCGTGACAAGCAAGCAAACTAACACACAAGCAAACAAAAAGCAAGCGGGCAAAAAGAGGCAAATAGAGAAAGAGAGGGAGGATAGAGAGAGAGGGCGAATAAAATAGCAAGGGTTAAGTGGGAGAGAGGAAAACGAGAGGCAAATGGCAAATAATGTAATGCGGGAGATAAGGGTATGTGATGGGTACTTGGTATGTTGACTTTTGCGTAGACCTCCCCGGCAACGGCGCCAGAAATCCTTCTTGCTACCTCTTGAGCACTGCGTTGGTTTTCCCCGAAGAGGAAGGGATGATGCAGCAAAGTAGCGTAAGTATTTCCCTCATTTTTTGAGAACCAAGGTATCAATCCAGTAGGAGGCTACGCGCGAGTCCCTCGTACCTGCACAAAACAAATAAATCCTCGCAACCAACGCAAATAGGGGTTGTCAATCCCTATAAGGCCACTTACGAGAGTGAGATCTGAAAGATATGATAAGATAATATTTTGGTATTTTTATGATAAAGATGCAAAGTAAAATAAAGGCAAAGGAAATAACTAAGTAGTAGGATATTAATATGATGAAGATAGACCCGGGGGCCATAGGTTTCACTAGTGGCTTCTCTCGAGAGCATAAGTATTCTATGGTGGGTGAACAAATTACTGTTGAGCAATTGACAGAATTGAGCATAGTTATGAGAATATCTAGGCATGATCATGTATATAGGCATCACGTCCGAGACAAGTAGACCGACTCCTGCCTCCATCTACTACTATTACTCCACTCATCGACCGCTATCCAGCATGCATCTAGAGTATTAAGTTAAAAACAGAGTAACGCCTTAAGCAAGATGACATGATGTAGTGGGATAGACTCATGCAATATGAAGAAAATCCCATCTTGTTATCCTCGATAGCAACAATACAATACGTGTCTTGCTGCCCCTACTATCACTGGGAAAGGACACCGCAAGATTGAACCCAAAGCTAAGCACTTCTCCCATTGCAAGAAATATCAATCTAGTAGGCCAAACCAAACTGATAATTCGAACAGACTTGCAAAGATAACCAATCATACATAAAAGAATTCAGAGAAGATTCAAATATTATTCATAGATAGACTTGATCATAAACCCACAATTCATCGGTCTCAACAAACACATCACAAAAAGAAGATTACATCGAGTAGTTCTCCACAAGAGAGGGGGAGAACATTGTATTGAGATCCAAAAAGAGAGAAGAAGCCATCTAGCTACTAACTATGGACCCGTAGGTCTGAGGTAAACTACTCACACTTCATTGGAGGGGCTATGGTGTTGATGTAGAAGCCCTCCGTGATCGATGCCCCCTCCGGCGGAGCTCCGGAACAGGCCCCAAGATGGGATCTCGTGGATATAGAAAGTTGCGACGGTGGAATTAGGTTTTTGGCTCTGTATCTAATCATTTGGGGGTACGTAGGTATATATAGGAGGAAGGAGTACATCGGTGGAGCAACAGGGGGCCCACAAGGGTGGAGTGCGTGCCTGGGGGGGTAGGCGCGCCCCCCTACCTCGTGGCCTCCACTTTTCTTTCTTGACGTAGGGTCCAAGTCTCCCGGGTCTTGTTCGTTGAGAAAATCACGTTCCCGAAGGTTTCATTCCGTTTGGACTCCGTTTGATATTCCTTTTCTTCGAAACCCTAAAATAGGCAAAAACATCAATTCTGGGCTGGGCCTCCGGTTAATAGGTTAGTCCCAAAGATAATATAAAAGTGGATAATAAAGCCCAATAATGTCCAAAATAGTAGAAAATATAGCATGGAGCAATCAAAAATTATAGATAAGTGCCCTGAAAGTTGTCCTGAAAAGCGTCCTCTAAGTCCTCCCAGCTACCAATGGAGTTCTATAGGAGACTATTCAACCAGTGTCGTGCTGGTCCTTTTAGCTTTAGAGGGAGATATTTAATGGCGTGGAGATCATCTCCGCGAGCCATGTGAGTGTGGAGAAGGAAATCTTCAATCCATAAAGCGGGATCTGTTGTTCCATCGTATGGTTCGATGTTTACGGGTTTAAACCCTTTCGGAAACTGGTGCTGCATTACCTCATTGGTAAAGCACATGGGGTGCGCGGCACCTCTATACCAGGCAACATCGCGATGGAGTTCGGATGACATCCGAGTTCGGGGCTGACCCCGGACTTGGTTATGTTTGTCGTGCCAGGCCTGATGGCCGTCATATCGTGCTGGAGCACGTCCTCGTGATCCATAGATTTATTGGGTCTGGTCGGCTCTATTGGTCAGGTCCTGACGTAGGTCATACGTGTAGCCTGGAGCCGCTATCTCCTTGCCTCTACGGTGAGGGGGCGCGGGCTGGTGTTTGGTATAATTAGCCATTTTGTCCCGTCCACGTGGTGGTCGGTCCGGTTGATCTGCATGATTGTATTTTGATTGTATTGGCTCAAAGGCCTCATCGTCGAATTGCGGCAGCAACCTGTGTTTAGGACAACTTTTTGTTTGGCGCTCAAAGCCATATCCTTCTTCGGCGACTAGGACCTTGGTCCATCTGTCGTTAAGCGTATCCTGTTCGGCTTGAATCTGTTGTTGTTTCTTTTTCTGGCTCCGTGTAGTAGCGATGAGCCATCGCTCGAAGCGTTCTTGTTTGAGGGGTTCCTCTGGGATGATGAAATCTTCGTTACCAAGGCTAACATGCTCTTCAGAGATAGGTAAGTAGTTACTATCTTCCGAATCCCCGTGATCGGCAAGTTCGTCACTTCACCCTCTTCCCCCTCATCCTACTCCAACACAGGCTCAATGGGGTGGTCCGAGTCTTCGGTGTTGTCTGGAGTTTCATTATCTCCGGTGCCGGTATTGCTTTCTCTTGCCCAACGCGATCGTGAGCGGCACCACTGACGCCGACGTTTTGGTGGTTCATCGCCAGGCTTATCCTCATCTGGATCTTGAGTGCCATCGTCATCCTTCTTCTCAGGCATGTCCACCATGTATACATCGTAAGTAGAAGTGGTCGTCCAATGCCCAGTGATGGGCGGGTTTTGATCTGTCTCGGCTCCTACATCGTCGCCCATGCCATTGATGTCTTCGGAGCCATAATCTAGCATGTCGGTTAAATCCTAGAAAGTGGCTATGAAGTGGGTGGTGGGTGGGACAAAAAATTCCCTACTCTCAGTCCCTAGTTTAAGTTGGGCGTAGTTCGGAGGCGATACCTCTGTGATGGCTAGAGATTGTATCAAGTCCAACATTTCGTTTAAGAGTGAAGGCTGGACAGGCATCTCAGGATCGGTGGAGCCAAGCTCAATGATAACCACTTGATCGAGCCCGACGGACACAGACCTTGAGAGTTCGGAGCTGGCGTCCAGAGGCGAGTTCGGCTTCCTGATGACGGGAAGAGTCCCGTTCGAGTTCAGGTCCGCCGACAACGTGGTCGCATCTGGGTCTCCGGCTAGAAGCTCCTTGATGGGAGAGAGTCCGGCAGGGTTCACCCTCCCGTCTATGGACAGAGTGGCCCACCCCGGATCTAAGGCCAGGGCAGGGATGAGAGTCGACCCCTGAACGAGATTTAATGATAGATCCGAAGGGCCTTCTTCGTACAGGTGGGGAGCGGCGGTCGAGGCCATGAACCCTTCGAAGATCAAATCTCCTCGGATATCAGCGATGTAGTTCAAACTTCTAAACCTGATCTGGTGACCAGGGGCGTAGCTATCGACCTGCTCAAGGTGACCGGTTGAGTTGGCATGTAGCATGAAGCCGCCAAACACGAAGAGTTGGCCAGGGAGGAAAGTCTCCCCGGACAGAGCGTCGTTGTCGATGATGAGGCAAGCCATCAATCCTTTTGTTGACAACACAACGGAACTCTCAATGAAAGCACCAATGTCGGTGTCAAAACCGACAAATCTTGGGTAGGGGCTCCCAAGCTGTGTATCTGAGGATCGATGGTAACAAGGGACAAAATGTTTTACCCAGGTTCGGGCCCTCTTAAAGGGGGTAAAACCTTACGTCCTACTCGATTATATTCGATGTGTATAAGGGTTCAAGAGTTGATCTACCTCGAGATCGTAATGGCTAAACCCTAGCTGTCTAGCCTACGATTATTCTGATAGCCTCTACGGACTAAACCCTCTGGTTTATATATACACCGGAGGGGCCTAGGGTTGTACAGAGTCGGTTTGCAGAGGACAGAAATAGTAGATCCAGACACCAAAACTTGCCGTCCATGCATATAGGAGTCCTTCCCAGATACGGGGGATAATCTTCTGCTTTATCTTCAGGGCCCATCAGTCCGGCCCATATAGAATAGGCCGGACACCCGAGGACTGTTGGAAATATGCCATAGAGGCAATAATAAAATGGTTATTATTATATTTCCTTGTTCATGATAATTGTCTATTGTTCATGCTATAATTGTGTTATCCGAAAATCATAATACATGTGTGAATACATAGACCACAACACGTCCCTAGTGAGCCTCTAGTTGACTAGCTCATTGATCAAAAGATAATCATGGTTTCCTGACTATGGACATTAGATGTCATTGATAACGGGATCACATCATTAGGAGAATGATGTGATGGACAAGACCCAATCCTAAGCATAGCTCAAAGATCGTGTAGTTCGTTTGCTAGAGCTTTTCCGAATGTCAAGTATCATTTCCTTAGACCATGAGATTGTGCAACTCCCGGATACTGTAGGAGTGCTTTGGGTGTGCCAAACGTCACAACGTAACTGGGTGACTATAAAGGTGCACTACGGGTATCTCCGAAAGTGTCTGTTGGGTTGGCACGAATCGAGACTGGGATTTGTCACTCCGTATGACGAAGAGGTATCTCTGGGCCCACTCGGTAATGCATCATCATAATGAGATCAATGTGACCAAGTGGTTGATCACGGGATCATGCATTACGGTACGAGTAAAGTGACTTGTCGGTAACGAGATTGAACGAGGTATTGGGATACCGACGATCGAGTCTCGGGCGAGTAACGTACCGATTGACAAAGGGAATTGTATACGAGATTGATTGAATCCATGACGTCGTGGTTCATCCGATGAGATCATCGAGGAGCATGTGGGAGCCAACATGGGTATCCAGATCCCGCTGTTGGTTATTGACCAGAGAGTCGTCTCGGTCATGTCTGCGTGTCTCCCGAACCCGTAGGGTCTACACACTTAAGGTTCGGTGACGCTAGGGTTGTAGAGATATTAGTATGCGGTAACCCGAAAGTTGTTTGGAGTCCCGGATGAGATCCCGGACGTCACGAGGAGTTCCGGAGGTGAAGAATTATATATAGGAAGTCCAGTTTCGGCCATCGGGAAAGTTTCGGGGGTCACCGGTATTGTATCGGGACCACCGGAAGGGTCCCGGGGGTCCACCGGGTGGGGCCACCTATCCCGGAGGGCCCCATGGGCTGAAGTGGGGAAGGGAACCAGCCCCTGGTGGGCTGGTGCGCCCCCCTTGGGCCTCCCCCTGCGCCTAGGGTTGGAAACCCTAGGGGTGGGGGGCGCCCCACTTGGCTTGGGGGGCAAGCCACCCCCCTTGAGATCCAATCTCTACGGCCGCCCCCCTAGGTGCCCTATATATAGTGGGCGGAGGGAGGGCAGCCGCACCCTAGCCCCTGGCGCCTCCCTCTCCCTCCCGTGACACCTCTCCCTCTCGCTGAGCTTGGCGAAGCCCTGCCGAGAACACCGTTGCTTCCACCACCACGCCGTCGTGCTGCTGGATCTCCATCAACCTCTCCTTCCCCCTTGCTGGATCAAGAAGGAGGAGACGTCTTCCCAACCGTACGTGTGTTGAACGCAGAGGTGTTGTCCGTTCGGCGCTCGGTCATCGGTGATTTGGATCACGACGAGTACGAATCCATCAACCCCGTTCTCTTGAACGCTTCCGCGCGCGGTCTACAAGGGTATGTAGATGCACTCCCCTTTCCCTCATTGCTAGATAACTCCATAGATTGATCTTGGTGATGCGTAGAAATTTTTTAAATTCTGCTACGTTCTCCAACGGTGGTATCAGAGCTAGGTCTATGCGTAGTTTCTATGCACGAGTAGAACACAAAGCAGTTGTGGGCGTCGATATTGTCAATTTACTTGTCGTTACTAGTCTTATCTTGATTCGGTGGCATCGTGGGATGAAGCGGCCCGGACCGACCTTACGTACGCTTACGTGAGACTGGTTCCACCGACTGACATGCACTAGTTGCATAAGGTGGCTAGCGGGTGTCTGTCTCTCCCACTTTAGTCGGATCGGATTCGATGAAAAGGGTCCTTATGAAGGGTAAATAGAAATTGGCATATCACGTTGTGGTTTTGGCGTAGGTAAGAAACGTTCTTGCTAGAAACCTATAGCAGCCACGTAAAAACTTGCAACAATAATTAGAGGATGTCTAACTTGTTTTTGCAGCATATGACGTGTGATGTGATATGGCCAAAAGGATGTGATGAATGATATATGTGATGTATGAGATTGATCATGTTCTTGTAATAGGAATCACGACTTGCATGTCGATGAGTATGACAACCGGCAGGAGCCATAGGAGTTGTCTTAATTTATTAATGACCTGCGTGTCAACATAAACGTCATGTAATTACTTTACTTTATTGCTAAACCGTTAGCCATAGTAGTAGGAGTAATAGATGACGAGACAACTTCATGAAGACATGATGATGGAGATCATGATGATGGAGATCATGGTGTCATGCCGGTGATGATGATGATCATGGCGCCCCAAAGATGGAGATCAAAAGGAGCAAATGATATTGGCCATATCATGTCACTATTTGATTGCATGTGATGTTTATCATGTTTCTACATCTTATTTGCTTAGAACGACGGTAGCTTAAATAAGATGACCCCTCACATAATTGCAAGAAAGTGTTCCCCCTAACTGTGCACTGTTGCGAAGGTTCGTTGTTTCGAAGCACCACGTGATGATCGGGTGTGATAGGTTCTAACGTACGAATACAACGGGTGTAAGCAAGATTTACACACGCAATACACTTAGGTTGACTTGACGAGCCTAGCATGTACAGACATGGCCTCGGAACACGGAAGACCGAAAGGTCGAGCATGAGTCGTATAGAAGATACGATCAACATGAAGATGTTCACCGATGTTGACTAGTTCGTCTCACGTGATGATCGGACACGGCCTAGTTGACTCGGATCATGTTTCACTTAGATGACTAGAGGGATGTCTATCTGAGTGGGAGTTCATTGAATAATTTGATTAGATGAACTTAATTATCATGAACTTAGTCTAAAATCTTTACAATGTGTCTTGTAGATCAAATGGCCCACGCTAATGTTGCCCTCAACTTCAATGCGTTCCTAGAGAAAACCAAGCTGAAAGATGATGGCAGCAACTATACGGACTGGGTCCGGAACCTGAGGATCATCCTCATAGCTGCCAAGAAAGATTATGTCCTAGAAGCACCGCTAGGTGATGCACCCATCCCAGAGAACCAAGACGTTATGAACGCTTGGCAGTCACGTGCTGATGATTACTCCCTCGTTCAGTGCGGCCTACTTTACAGCTTAGAACCGGTGCTCCAAAAGCGTTTTGAGCAACACAGAGCATATGAGATGTTCGAAGAGCTGAAAATGGTTTTCCAAGCTCATGCCCGGGTCGAGAGATATGAAGTCTCCGACAAGTTCTTTAGTTGTAAGATGGAGGAAAATAGTTCTGTTAGTGAGCACATACTCAAAATGTCTGGGTTGCATAACCGCTTGACTCAGCTGGGAGTTAATCTACCGGATGATGTGGTCATTGACAGAATCCTCCAGTCGCTTCCACCGAGCTACAAGAGCTTTGTGATGAACTTCAATATGCAGGGGATGGAAAAGACCATTCCTGAGGTATATTCAATGCTGAAATCAGCGGAGGTGGAGATCAAAAACGAACATCAAGTGTTGATGGTGAATAAAACCACTAAGTTTAAGAAAGGCAAGGGCAAGAAGAACTTCAAGAAGGACGGCAAGGGGGTTGCCGCGCCCGGTAAGCAAGCTGCCGGGAAGAAGCCAAAGAATGGACCCAAGCCCGAGACTGAGTGTTTCTATTGCAAGGGAAGTGGTCACTGGAAGCGGAACTGCCCCAAATACTTAGCGGACAAGAAGGCCGGCAACACTAAAGGTATATGTGATATACATGTAATTGATGTGTACCTTACCAGTACTCGTAGTAGCTCCTGGGTATTTGATACCGGTGCGGTTGCTCACATTTGTAACTCAAAGCAGGAGCTGCGGAATAAGCGGAGACTGGCAAAGGACGAGGTGACGATGCGCGTTGGGAATGGTTCCAAGGTCGATGTGATCGCCGTCGGCACGCTTCCTCTACATTTACCTACAGGATTAGTTTTGAACCTCAATAATTGTTATTTAGTGCCAGCTTTGAGCATGAACATTGTACCAGGATCTCGTTTAATTCGAGATGGCTACTCATTTAAATCCGAGAATAATGGTTGTTCTATTTATATGAGAGATATGTTTTATGGTCATGCCCCGCTGGTGAATGGTTTATTCTTAATGAATCTCGAGCGTAATGTTACACATATTCATAGTGTGAATACCAAAAGATGTAAGGTTGATAATGATAGTCCCACATACTTGTGGCACTGCCGCCTTGGTCACATAGGTGTCAAACGCATGAAGAAGCTCCAATGAGTGTTGAGGCTCGCGGTGGCTATCATTATGTTCTCACCCTCACTGATGACTTGAGTAGATATGGGTATGTCTACTTAATGAAACACAAGTCTGAGACCATTGAAAATTTCAAGGAATTTCAGAGTGAGGTTGAGAATCAACATGACAGGAAAATCAAGTTCTTGCGATCAGATCGTGGGGGAGAATACTTGAGTCACGAATTTGGCACGCACTTAAGGAAATGTGGAATAGTTTCACAACTCACGCCGCCTGGAACACCTCAGCGTAATGGTGTGTCCGAACGTCGTAATCGCACTCTATTGGATATGGTGTGATCTATGATGTCTCTTACCGATCTACCGCTGTCATTTTGGGGCTATGCTTTAGAGACTACCGCATTCACTTTAAATAGGGCTCCGTCGAAATCCGTTGAGATGACACCGTATGAATTATGGTTTGGGAAGAAACCTAAGCTGTCGTTTCTAAAAGTTTGGGGATGTGATGCTTATGTCAAGAAACTTCAACCTGAAAAGCTCGAACCCAAATCGGAAAAATGCGTCTTCATGGGATACCCTAAAGAAACTATTGGGTATACCTTCTACCTCAGATCCGAAGGCAAGATCTTTGTTGCCAAGAATGGATCCTTTCTAGAGAAACGGTTTCTCTCGAAAGAAGTAAGTGGGAGGAAAGTAGAACTTGATGAAGTATTGCCTCTTGAACCGGAGAGTGGCGCAACTCAAGAAAATGTTCCTGAGGTGTTTGCACCGACTAGAGAGGAAGTTAATGATGATGATCATGAAACTTCAGATCAAGTTGCTACTGAACTTCGTAGGTCCACAAGGGCACGTTCCGTACCAGAGTGGTACGGCAACCCTTTCCTAGAAATCATGTTATTAGACAACGGTGAACCTTCGAACTATGAAGCAATGGCGGGCCCAGATTCCGACAAATGGCTGGAAGCCATGAAATCCGAGATATGATCCATGTATGAAAACGAAGTATGGACTTTGACTGACTTGCCCGATGATCAGCGAGCCATAGAAAATAAATGGATCTTTAAGAAGAAGACAGACGCGGATGGTAATGTAACCATCTATAAAGCTCGGCTTGTCGCTAAGGGTTATCGACAAGTTCAAGGGGTTGACTATGATGAGACTTTCTCACCCGTAGTGAAGCTGAAGTCCGTCCGAATCATGTTAGCAATTGCCGCATTCTATGATTATGAGATATGGCAAATGGACGTCCAAACGGCATTCCTTAATGGTTCCCTTAAGGAAGAATTGTATATGATGCAGCCGGAAGGTTTTGTCGATCCTAAGAATGCTGACAAGGTGTGCAAGCTCCAACGCTCGATCTATGGGCTGGTGCAAGCATCTCGGAGTTGGAACATTCATTTTGATGGGATGATCAAAGCGTTTGGGTTTACGCAGACTTATGGAGAAGCCTACATTTACAAGAAAGTGAGTGGGAGCTCTGTAGCATTTCTCATATTGTATGTGGATGACATACTGTTGATGGGAAATGATATAGAATTCTTGGAAAGCATAAAGGCCTATTTGAACAAGTGTTTTTCAATGAAGGATCTTGGAGAAGCTTCTTACATATTAGGCATCAAGATCTATAGAGATAGATCGAGATGCCTCATTGGTCTTTCACAGAGTACGTACCTTGACAAGATATTGAAGAAGTTCAATATGGATCAGTCAAAGAAGGGGTTCTTGCCTGTGTTGCAAGGTACGAGATTGAGCACGGCTCAATGCCCGACTACGGCAGAAGATAGAGAAAAGATGAGTGTTGTCCCCTATGCCTCGGCCATAGGGTCTATCATGTATGCTATGATGTGTACCAGACCTGATGTAAACCTTGTCGTAAGTTTGGTAGGAAGGTACCAAAGTAATCCCGGCATGGAACACTGGACAGCGGTCAAGAATATCCTGAAGTACCTAAAGAGGACTAAGGATATGTTTCTCGTTTATGGAGGTTACGAAGAGCTCGTCGTAAAGGGTTACGTCGATGCTAGCTTCGACACAGATCTGGATGACTCTAAGTCACAAACCGGATACGTGTATATTTTGAATGGTGGGGCAGTAAGCTGGTGCAGTTGCAAGCAAAGCGTTGTGGCGGGATCTACATGTGAAGCGGAGTACATGGCAGCCTCGGAGGCAGCACAAGAAGCAATCTGGGTGAAGGAGTTCATTACCGACCTAGGAGTCATTCCCAATGCATCGGGCCCGATAACTCTCTTCTGTGACAACATTGGAGCTATTGCCCTTGCCAAGGAGCCCAGGTTTCACAGGAAGACCAGGCATATCAAGCGTCGCTTCAGCTCCATTCATGAAAGTGTTCAAAATGGAGACATAGATATTTGTAAAGTACATACGGACCTGAACGTAGCAGATCCGTTGACTAAACCTCTCCCTAGAGCAAAACATGATCAACACCAGAACTCTATGGGTGTTCGATTCATCACAATGTAACTAGATTATTGACTCTAGTGCAAGTGGGAGACTGTTGGAAATATGCCCTAGAGGCAATAATAAAATGGTTATTATTATATTTCCTTGTTCATGATAATTGTCTATTGTTCATGCTATAATTGTGTTATCCGGAAATCGTAATACATGTGTGAATACATAGACCACAACACATCCCTAGTGAGCCTCTAGTTGACTAGCTCGTTGATCAAAAGATAGTCATGGTTTCCTGACTATGGACATTAGATGTCATTGATAATGGGATCACATCATTAGGAGAATGATGTGATGGACAAGACCCAATCCTAAGCATAGCTCAAAGATCGTGTAGTTCGTTTGCTAGAGCTTTTCCGAATGTCAAGTATCATTTCCTTAGACCATGAGATTGTGCAACTCCCGGATACCGTAGGAGTGCTTTGGGTGTGCCACACGTCACAACGTAACTGGGTGACTATAAAGGTGCACTACGGGTATCTCTGAAAGTGTCTGTTGGGTTGGCACGAATCGAGACTGGGATTTGTCACTCCGTATGACGGAGAGGTATCTCTGGGCCCACTCGGTAATGCATCATCATAATGAGATCAATGTGACCAAGTGGTTGATCACGGGATCATGCATTACGGTACGAGTAAAGTGACTTGCCGGTAACGAGATTGAACGAGGTATTGGGATACCGACGATCGAGTCTCGGGCGAGTAACGTACCGATTGACAAAGGGAATTGTATATGGGATTGATTGAATCCACGACGTCATGGTTCATCCGATGAGATCGTCGAGGAGCATGTGGGAGCCAACATGAGTATCCAGATCCCGCTGTTGGTTATTGACCGGAGAGTCATCTCAGTCATGTCTGCGTGTCTCCCGAACCCATAGGGTCTACACACTCAAGGTTCAGTGACGCTAGGGTTGTAGAGATATTAGTATGCGGTAACCCGAGAGTTGTTCGGAGTCCCGGATGAGATCCCGGACGTCACGAGGAGTTCCGGAGGTGAAGAATTATATATAGGAAGTCCAGTTTCGACCATCGGGAAAGTTTCGGGGGTCACCGGTATTGTATCGGGACCACCGGAAGGGTCCCGGGGGTCCACCGGGTGGGGCCACCTATCCCGGAGGGCCCCATGGGCTGAAGTGGGGAAGGGAACCAGCCCCTGGTGGGCTGGTGCGCCCCCCTTGGGCCTCCCCCTGCGCCTAGGGTTGGAAACCCTAGGGGTGGGGGCGCCCCACTTGGCTTGGGGGGCAAGCCACCCCCCTAGGCCGCCACCCCCCTTGAGATCCAATCTCTAGGGCCGGCCCCCCTAGGGGCCCTATATATAGTGGGGGGAGGGAGGGCAGCCGCACCCTAGCCCCTGGCGCCTCCCTCTCCCTCCCGTGACACCTCTCCCTCTCGCTGAGCTTGGCGAAGCCCTACCGAGAACACCGTTGCTTCCACCACCACGCCGTCGTGCTGCTGGATCTCCATCAACCTCTCCTTCTCCCTTGCTGGATCAAGAAGGAGGAGACGTCTTCCCAACCATATGTGTGTTGAACACGGAGGTGCCGTCCGTTCGGCGCTCGGTCGTCGGTGATTTGGATCACGACGAGTACGACTCCATCAACCTCGTTCTCTTAAACGCTTCCGCGCGCAATCTACAAGGGTATGTAGATGCACTCCCCTTTCCCTCGTTGCTAGATAACTCCATAGGTTGATCTTGGTGATGCGTAGAATTTTTTTAAATTCTGCTACATTCTCCAACAAGGACCCCCTAACCCAGGACTCCCTCAATGACCGAGGGAGTAAACGGTGGACGAGGGCGCCACACACAGTGAAGACAATGTTGTGTCCTTGTGTGGCGCCTCCTACCCATGTATATATAGGTGGGAGGGGAGGAGGCAGCCCCTAGGGCGCCCCAAGAGACCCCCTTTCCTTGTAAGAAGAAGGGGGAAGGAAAGAGGGGGGAGAGGGAAGGAAGGGGGAGTCCTACTCCACACTTTCCTTTCCCTCCCCTCTTTCATTCTCCTCCTCACAGGGACGGCCATTATAGGGGTGCACCAGCCCCTTGTGTGCTGGTGTGTTCCCTCTCTTGGCCCATAAGTCCCATATCTTTCCCGGGGGTGCCCGAAACTCCTTTCCGGTGACCCGATAAGTACCCGGTACCCTCCGAAACACTTCCGGTGTCTGAATACCATCATCCTATATACAAATCTTTACCTCTCGACCATTTAGAGACTCCTCGTCATGTCCGTGATCTCATCTGGGAATCTGAACAACATTCGGTCACCAAATCACATAACTCATATAATACTATATCATCAACGAACATTAAGCGTGCGGACCCTACGGGTTCGAGAACTATGTAGACATGACTGAGACACCTCTCCGGTCAATAACCAATAGCGGAACCTGGATGCCCATATTGGCTCCTACATATTCTACGAAGATCTTTATCGATCGAACCGTTATGACAACATACGTAATTCCCTTTGTGCATCAGTATGTTACTTGCCTAAGATTCAATCGTTGGTATCTTCATACCTAGTTTAATCTCGTTACCGGCAAGTCTCTTTACTCGTTCCGTAATACATCACCTTGTGATTAACTCCTTAGTCGTTTGCTTGCAAGCTTATGATGTGTATTACCGAGAGGGCCGAGAGATACCTCTCCGATACTCGGAGTGACAAATCCTAATCTCGATCTATGCCAACTCAACAAACACCTTCGGAGATACCTGTAGAGCATCTTTATAATCATCTAGTTACGTTGTGACGTTTCATAGCACATAAGGCATTCCTCCGGTATTTGAGAGTTGCATAATCTCATAGTCGAAGGAATATGTAATTGACATGAAGAAAGGAATAGCAATAAAACTGAATGATCATTATGCTAAGCTAACGGATGGGTCTTGTCCATCACATCATTCTCCTAATTATGTGATCCCATTATCAAATGACAACTCATGTCAATGGTTAGGAAACCTTAAGCATCTTTGATCAACGAGCTAGTCTAGTAGAGGCTCACTTGGGACACATTGTTTGTTTATGTTTTCACACATGTATTAAGGTTTTCGATCAATATAATTCTAGCATGAATAATAAACCTTTATCATGAATAAGGAAATATAAAATAACAACTTTATTATTGCCTCTAGGGCATATTTCCTTCAGTACCCCACTTGCACTAGAGTCAATAATCTAGATTACATTGTAATGAATCTAACACCCATGGAGTCTTGGTGTTGATCATGTTTTGCTCGTGGAAGAGGCCGAGTCAATGGGTCTGCTACATTGAGATCCATATGTATTTCCTTCAGTCTCCCAATTGCACTAGAGTCAATAATCTCATTCACATCACCATGTGATTAACACCAATAGTTCACATCGCCATGTGATTAACACCCATAGTTCACATCGCCATGTGCCCAACACCCAAATGGTTTACTAGAGTCAATAATCTAGTTCACATCGCCATGTGATTAACACCCAAAGAGTATGTGATCATGTTTTGCCTATGTGAGATGTTTAGTCAACAGGTCTGCCATATTCAGATATGCATGTATTTTGCAAATTTCTATGTCTACAATGCTCTGCACAGAGCTACTCTAGCTAATTGCTCCAACTTTCAATATGTATCCAGATTGAGACTCAGAGTCATCCGGATTAGTGTCAAAGGTTGCATTAACATAAACCTTTACGACGAACTCTTTGTCACCTCCATAACCGAGAAACATTTTTGTAGTCCTCTTTAGGTACCTAAGGATAATTTTGACCGTCGTCCAGTGATCTACTCCTGGATCACTATTATACCCCCTTGCCAAACTCATGGCAAGGTACACAATAGGTCTGGTACATAGCATGGCATACTTTATAGAACCTATGGCTGAGGCATATGGAATGACTTTCATTCTTTCTATATCTTCTGCCGTGGTCGGGTTTTGAGTCTTACTCAACTTCACACCTTGTAACACAGGCAAGAACCCTTTCTTTGACTGATCCATTTTAAATTTCTTCAAAACTTTGTCAAGGTATGTGCTTTGTGAAAGTCCTATTAAATGTCATGATCTATCTCTATAGATCTTGATGCCCAATATATAAGCAGCTTCACCGAGGTCTTTCACTGAAAAACTCTTATTCAAGTATCCTTTAATGCTTTCTAGAAATTCTATATCATTTCTAATCAACAATGTGTCATCTACAAATAATATCAGAAATGCTACAGAGCTCTCACTCACTTTCTTGTAAATACATGCTTCACCATAAGTCTGTATAAAATCATATGCTTTGATCACCTCACCAAAGCATATATTCCAACTTCGAGATGCTTGCACCAGTCCATAGATGGATCGCCGGAGCTTGCATTCTTTGTTAGCACCTTTAGGATCGACAAAATCTTCTGATTGCATCATATACAACTCTTCTTTAAGATATCCATTAAGGAATGCAGTTTTGACGTCCATTTGCCAGATTTCATAATCATAAAATGTGGCAATTGCTAACATGATTCGGACAGACTTCAGCATCGCTACGGGTGAGAAAGTCTCATCATAGTCAACCCCTTGAACTTGTTGAAAACCTTTTGTGGCAAGTCGAGCTTTGTAAGTGGTGACATTACCATCAGTGTATGTCTTCTTCTTGAAGATCCATTTATTCTCAATGGCTTGCCGATCATCGGGCAAGTCCACCAAAGTCCACACTTTGTTCTCATACATGGATCCTATCTCAGATTTCATGGCCTCAAGCCATCTGTCGGAATCTGGGCTCATCATAGCTTCTTCATAGTTCGTAGGTTTGCCTTGGTCTAGTAACATGACTTCCAGGACAGGATTACTGCACCACTCTAGTGTGGAACGTGTTCTGGTTGACCTACAAAATTCAGTAGTAACTTGATCTGGAGTTTTATGATCATCATCATTAGCTTCTTCTCTAGTTGGTGTAGGCATCACCAGAACGGTTTTCTCTGACATGCTACTTTACAATTCACGAGAAGGTACAATTACCTCATCAAGTTCTATTTTCCTCACACTCACTTCTTCCAATAGAAACTCCTTCTCTAGAAAGGATTCATTCTTATAAACAAAGATCTTGCCTTTGGATCTGTGGTAGAAGGTGTACCCAATTGTTTCCTTAGGGTATCCTATGAAGACACACTTCTCCGATTTGGGTTCGAGCTTATCAGGCTGGAGCCTTTTGATATAAGTGCAACTCCAAACTTTATGAAACTACGGCTTATGTTTCTTGCCAAACCACAATTCATACGGTGTCGTCCTAACGTATTTAGACGGTGCCCTATTTAACATGAATGCGGATGTCTCTAATGCATAACCCCAAAATGATAGTGGTAAATCGGTAAGAGACATCATGGATTGCACCATATCTAATAAAGTACGGTTACGATGTTCGAACACCCCATTACGCTGTGGTGTTGCAGGTGGCGTGAGTTGTGAAACAATTCCACTTTGTTTTAGATGAAGGCCAAACTCATAACTCAAATATTCACCTCCGCGATCAGATTGTAGAAATTTTATTTTCTTGTTACGATGATTCTCCACTTCACTCTGAAATTATTTGAAATTTTCAAATGTTTTAGACTTGTGTTTCATCAATTAGATATACCCATACCTACTCAAATCATCTGTGAAGGTCAGAAAATAATGATACCCGCCGCGTGCCTTAGCACTCATCGGATCGCATATATCGGTGTGTATTATTTCCAATAAGTCATTGGCTCACTCCATTGTTCCGGGGAACTGAGTTTTAGCCATCTTGCCCATGAGGCATGGTTCGCAAGTATCAAATGATTCATAATCAAGTAGCTCCAAAAGTCCATCTACATGGAGTTTCTTCATGCGCTTTACACCAATATGACCTAAACGGCAGTGCCACAAGTATGTTGCACTATCATTATCAACTTTGCATCTTTTGGATTCAATATTATGAATATGTGTATCACTACAATCGAGATTCAATAAACCATTCACCTTGGGTGTATGATCACAGAAGGTTTTATTCATGTAAACAGAACAACAATTATTCTTTGACTTAAATGAATAACCATATTGCAATAAACATGAACTAATCATATTCATGATTAACGCAAACACCAAATAACATTTATTTTAGGTTCAACACTAATCCCGAAGGTAGAGGGAGTGTGCGATGGTGATCGTATCAACCTTGGAATCACTTCCAAAACACATATTCACTTCTCTGTTAACTAGTCTTTGTTCATTCTACAACTCCTATTTAGAGTTACTAATCTCAACAACTGAACCAGTATCAAATACCCAGGGGTTTCTATGAACACTAGTAAATTACACATCAATAACATGTATATGATATATACCTTTGTTCACTTTGCCATGCTTCTTATCCGCCAAGTATTTGGGGCAGTTCCGCTTCCAGTGACCATTTCGTTTGCAGTAGAAGCACTCAATTTCAGGCTTGGGTCTAGCTTTGGGCTTCTTGATGGGAGTGGCAACTTACTTGAAATTCTTCTTGAAGTTCCCTTTCTTTCCCTTGCCCTTTTACTTGAAACTAGTGGTCTTGTCAACCATCAACACTTGATGCTCTTTCTTGATTTATACCTTCGCCGATTTCAGCATCGCGAAGAGCTCGGGAATCGTTTTCGTCATCCCTTGCATATTATAGTTCATCACGAAGTTCTAGTAGCTTGGTGATAGTGACTAGAGAACTCTGTCAATCACTATCTTATCTGGAAGATTAACCCCCACTTGATTCAAGCAATTGTAGTACCTAGACATTCTGAGCACATGCTCACTGGCTGAGCTATTCTCCTCCATCTTGTAGGCAAAGTACTTGTCAGAGGTCTCATACCTCTCAACACAGGCATGAGTCTGAAATACCAATTTCCAGTTCTTGGAACATCTCATTTGCTCTGTGGCGTTCAAAACGTTTTTGAAGTCTCGGTTCTAAGACGTAAAGCATGGCGCACTAAACTATTAAGTAGTCATTATATCGAGCTTGCCAAACGTTCATAATTCTGCATTTGCTCCTGCAATAGGTCTGTCACCAAGTGGTGAATCAAGGACATAATTCTTCTATGTAGCAATGAGGATAATCCTCAGATCATGGACCTAGTCCACATAATTTCTACTATCATATTTCAACTTAGTTTTCTCTAGGAGCATATAAAAAATAAGGGAGCTAAAACGCGAGCTATTGATCTACAACATAGATTTGCAAAACTATCAAGACTAAGTTCATGGTAAATTAAGTTCAATTAATCAAATTACTAATGAACTCCCACTTAAATCGACATCCCTCAAGTTATCTAAGTGATACGTGATCCAAATCAACTAACCCATGTCCGATCATCACGTGAGATGGGGTAGTCATCAATGGTGAACATCTCTATGTTGATCATATCTACTATATGAGTCATGTTGGACCTTTGGGTCGCCAGTGTTCCGGGGCCATGTTTGTACATGCTAGGCTCGTCAAGTTTAACCCAAGTATTCCGCATGTGCAAAACTGTCTTACACCGTTGTATGTGAATGTAGAGTCTATCACACCCGATCATCACGTGGTGTCTCAACACGAAAAACTGTAGCAACGATGCATACTCAAGGAGAACACTTTAACCTTGAAATTTAGTGAAGGTATCCTCTTATAATGCTACCGCCATACTAGGCAAAATAAGATGCATAAAAGATAAACATCACATGAAATCAAAATATGTGACATGATATGGCCATCATCATCATGTGCTTTGGTTCTCCATCTCCGAACTATCGTCATGATCTCCATCGTCGCTAGCTCGAAACCTTGATCTCCAGCGTTGCGTCGTGGTCGTCTCGCCAACTATTGCTTCTACAACTATCGCTAATGCATAGTGATAAAGTAAAGCAATTACATGGCGTTTGCATTTCATACAATAAAGAGACAACCATAAGGCTCCCGCCGGTCGCCGATAACTTACAAAACATGATCATCTCATACAATAACGTATATCACATCATGCCTTGACCATATCACATCACAACATACCCTACAAAAATAAGTTAGACGTCCTCTACTTTGTTGTTGCAAGTTTTATGTGGCTGCTATGGGCTTCTAGCAAGAACCATTCTTACCTACGGTAAAAACCACAACGGTGATTCGTCAAGTTTGCTATTTTAACATTCTTCAAGGACCGGCCATAGTCAAATTCGATTCAATTAAAGTAGGAGAAACAGACACCCGCCAGCCACCTTTATGGAAAACTAGTTGCATGTCAGTCGGTGGAACCAGTCTCATGTGTGTGGTCATGCAAGGTTGGCCGGGCCACTTCATCCCATAATACCGTCGAATCAAAATAAGATGTTGGTGGTAATAAGTATGACTAACAACTCCCACAACTCTTTGTGTTTTACTCGTGCATATCATCTACGCATAGACCTGCCTCATGATGCCACTGTTGGGAATTGTTGCATGGAAAACAAAAAAAATCTATGCACACGCAATGATCTATCCATAGAGATGCATAGCAACGAGGGGGAGAGTGTGTCTACATACCCTCGTAGACCGTAAGCGGAAGCATTTGACAACGCGGTTGATGTAGTCGAACTTTCTTCCCGCTCCAATCGATCTAGTACCGAACGCACAGCACCTCCGCGTTTTGCACACGTTCAGCTTGATGACGTCCTATGCCTTCTTGATCCAGCAAGACGGCAAGGTAGTAGATGAGTTCCGACAGCACAACGGCGTGGTGACGGTGATGTGATCTCCGCATGGCTTCGCCTAAGCACTACAAAAATATGACCAAGGGAGTAAACGGTGGACGGGGGCGCCGCACACGGCTAAGACAATGTTCTGTCCTTGTGTGGCGCCCTGTGACGCCCGGATAATTAAGCTACGGTAACCCTCTGCTAATGATGCCACATCACCATGGTTATTTTTGTTAAACTAGCATTGGTTCGAATCCGGTCCAAATTCAAATTTAAAATAAAGTAAAAAAAGTAAAAGTTTTCATATGTCAAAACTAAAATGTACAAACTGTGGCAAATTTTCCATAAGTGATTATGGTGGTGAACCAATATTTTTTTAAGTGTTTTAGTGCACAAAAATTAAATAGAACTGTTTAAAGAAAATAATAAAAGGAAAAACCTCCCCCCTCACCCTGGCAACTTGGCCACCAGACCCACCAGGTCGGCCCAGCCGGCCCACCAAGACCCCCAGTCGCTTCCCCTTCCTTCATGTTCCTTGGACTCGGCCGCTATAGGGCGCTCCCGCCCGCGGTCGGCACCACACCACCTCGTCGACGACGCGAGAGGCGATAAGGCCTCCACCGAGGCCTCCTCTTGAGATATTTCTCCCACTTCCACTCCCTCTCCGCCCTGGCCCAGATTTGCTTCGCCCCCCCCCCACACACACACACCTTATGGACTCGTGCCGCCGTGCGCTCACATCGCCGAGTCGCCCCGTTGGCGTGGCCACCAGCCACATCTCGCCTAGTCGACATGTCGGGGAGCATCGCCCGGCCGATCTTCGTCGACCTCCGCACCGGATCGAGACGAGGAGGCCTCAGCGTTGTCGCCCCGATCTCTTTCCCACCTCCGGTCGCCGCCACTGCCGCAGGCCATCTCCCGCGACCCCGACACCGTTCTACACTCCCGGTCCCCAACGGGCCTTCGTGTGCCTCCGCGGTGAGCACCGCACCATCCCCCTTTGTTTCCTCCACCAATCCGAGCTCCATGCTGACGTCCCCATCGTTGTCGTAGCTCGCCGCCATAGCTAGGGCCATTCTCGTGCCCCTCCGAGCACTACATCGTGCTCAGCGCATCATGAGGACGCCGTAGAACCCTCCCGCTCGCCCCCCGGATCTCTCTCGCCGCGCCCTCATGCGACCCATGCTGCTACCGCCCACACCCTTCTCGCCCCTGACTGCCTCGTGCGTTCCCGTCCGCGCCCGCGCCCGCCTGCACTTGGCCCCACTCCGTTCCCTGCATGCTGCTTCACTGCTACGGCTGCGCTGCGTGCTACTGTACTGCTGCTGTTCCCGGCTCCTGCCCTCCTCTGTTGCCGCTAGCCGCCGCCGCCACCGCTGCACCCGCCGGCACCTAGCCGCGCCCGCACCGCACCTGTGCTCGCCCGTGCCCCGCTTGACTAGCCGCGCCGGCTCCACCCTGCTACCCCACCACCACCGGCCCGCACTTGCAACTGCAGCCGCACGCACGCCGAGCCTGCCTCCGCCGTTGCACCGTGCATCGATCTCTGGCGCCCCGCACCCGCTTCCCCCGCCCTGATCTCGCCGGCCGCGGCTACCGGCTCCGCTGCCATGGCCCTCGTGCCCCACTGTGGTGAGCCTCGTCGAGGCCATGGCCTCGCCCCGTCCCGGGCAGGCTTTGGCCTCCACGGGCGCCCGCGCCCATTAACCCGCCCCGCTAGGCCACTTGCCTATGGCAGGTGGGACCCAGCCCCCTGTAAAAAAAGAAATTAAAAAAATTAAATTAAAAAAAAATTAAAAATCAATTAGTTAATTAATTCATTACTTGCGTAATTAATTAACTTAATTAACCTTTCTTGATTAGCCTAATAAACTAGATTAGTCTATTTAAACCTGCTCAATTAGTTGAGTCAATGACAGTTGGGCCCCATTGCCCTGTTTGACTGGTCAGCGGTCAGACTTGACCGCTGACATCATGTTGATGTCATGCTATTGCATTAAGTCCTTTTTTGAAGTAAAGTTAATTGCAGAAATCTTTTAAAACTTTGGAAAATCATAAAAAAATATTCGTAACTCGGATGAAAAAGTTTTATACATGAAAGTTGCTCAGAACGACGAGACGAATCCAAATACGCGGTACGTTCATCTGCCATGCGTCCCTGGCATAGCGAACATCGAACCTTACCCCTCCGGTTTGTTTGTCCGAAAATGCCAAACTTCGGGAAAACTTTCTTGGATGTTATCCCCCTTCGCCGGTATCGTGTAGCCCTGCGTTAGAACACCCCTAGCATTGCTTATTGCTTGTCATGCATCTATTTGCTCTGTATTTATTGTTTCTTCCCCATCTTCTCTCCGGTAGACCTCGAGATCGCTGCTGATTCCACTCTGATCGACTACGTCGACGACGACCCTTCTTCCCTTTCAGCGGAGCTTCCAGGCAAGCCCCCCATTGATCATCCTGACACACCATTACATTCTCTCATGCTTGCATTAGATTTTTCTGCTGTAATTGATTGCTCCTATTCTGATGCATAGCCTGCTTTTGTAACATGCTATTGTACCTTACCTGCTTATCCTAAATTGCTTAGTATAGGTTGGTTAGTGATCCATCAGTGACCCCCACCTTGTCCTTGGTTCCCCTGCTTCATCATCGATGACTTGAGTAATGTGATCGACGACTAGAGCCTGACACCTCACATCACAACACACCCCCTTTGTTGCTCGACTTTGCAGAGCTACTATCAAGTGCCGAGGGTGATACCTCGTAACGCACTCCTGGTGATGACTTTGTAGTGTAGCTATTCGGTCGTGGTCATTAATACGTCTCCAACGTATCTATAATTTTTGATTGCTCCATGCTATATTATCTACTGTTTTGGACTATATTGGGCTTTATTTTCCACTTTTATATTATTTTTGGGACTAACCTACTAACCGGAGGCCCAGCCCAGAATTGCTGTTTTTTGCCTATTTCAGTGTTTCGAAGAAACGGAATATCAAACGGAGTCCAAACGGAATAAAATCTTCGGGAACGTGATTTTCTCACCGAACGTGATCCAGGAGACTTGGACCCTGCTCCAAGGAACAAATGAGGCGGTCACGAGGGTGGGGGCGCCCGCCCGCCCCCTCCTAGGGCGCGCCCCCTGCCTTGTGGGCCCCTCGTTGCTCCTCCGGCGTACTTCTTCCTCCTATATATACACACGTACCCCCAAACGATCAGAACGGGAGCCAAAAACCTAATTCCACCGCCGCAACTTTCTGTATCCACGAGATTCCATCTTGGGGCCTGTTCCGGAGCTTCGCCGAAAGAGGGCCGTCATCACGGAGGGCTTCTACATCATCATAGCCTCTCCGATGAAGTGTGAGTAGTTTACCTCAGACCTTCGGGTCCATAGTTAGTAGCTAGATGGCTTCTTCTCTCTCTTTGAATCTCAATACAAAGTTCTCCCCCTCTCTTGTGGAGATCTATTCGATGTAATCTTCTTTTTGCGGTGTGTTTGTTGAGACCGATGAATTGTGGGTTTATAATCAAGTCTATCTATGAATAATATTTGAATCTTCTCTGAATTCTTTTATGTATGATTGGTTATCTTTGCAAGTCTCTTCGAATTATCCGTTTGGTTTGGCCAAGTAGATTGGTAGTTCTTTCCATGGGAGAAGTGCTTAGCTTTGGGTTCGATCTTGCGGTGTCCTTACCCAGTGACAGAAGGGGCAGCAAGGCACGTATTGTATCGTTGCCATCGAGGATAACAAGATGGGGTTTATTTCATATTGCATGAATTTATCTCTCTACATCATGTCATCTTGCTTAAGGCGTTACTCTGTTTTTAACTTAATACTCTAGATGCATGCTGGATAGCGGTCGATGAGTGGAGTAATAGTAGTAGATGCAGAATCGTTTCGATCTACTTGTCACGGACGTGATGCCTATATACATGATCATGCCTAGATATTCTCATAACTATGCTCAATTCTGTCAATTGCTCAACAGTAATTTGTTCACCCACCGTAGAATACTTATGCTCTTGAGAGAAGCCACTAGTGAAACCTATGGCCCCCGGGTCTATTCTCATCATATCAATCTCCATTACTTTAATCTTGCTTTGCTTTTTTACTTTGCCTTTACTTTTTACTTTGCATCTTTATACCAAAAATATCAAAAATATTATATCTATCAGATCTCACTCTCGTAAGTGACCGTGAAGGGCTTGACACCCCTAATCGCATTCGTTGCGAGTAGCTATTTCTTTGTGCAGGTACGAGGGACTTGAGCATGGGCTCCTACTGGATTGATACCTTGGTTCTCAAAAACTGAGGGAAATACTTACGCTACTCTGCTGCATCATCCCTTCCTCTTCGGGGAAAACCAACGCAAGCTCAAGACGTAGCAAGAAGGATTTCTAGTGCCGTTGCCGGGGAGTCTACGCAAAAAGTCAACATACCAAGTACTCATCACAATCCCTATCTCTCGCATTACATTATTTGCCATTTGCCTCTCATTTTCCTCTCCCCCCAATTCACCCTTGCCATTTTATTCGCCCTCTCTCTCCCTATCCTCCCTCTCTATTTGCCTCTTTTTGCCCGTTTGCTTTTGTTTGCTCGTGTGTTAGATTTCTTGCTTGTCGCGATGGCTCAAGATACTACTAAATTGTGTGACTTCACCAATACCAACAATAATGATTTCCTTAGCACTCTGATTGCTCCTCTTACCGATGCTGAATCTTGTGAAATTAATACTGCTTTATTGAATCTTGTTATGAAAGATCAATTCGCCGGCCTTCCTAGTGAAGATGCCGCTACTCATCTGAATAGCTTCATTGATTTATGTGATATGCAAAAGAAAAAAGATGTCAATAATGATGTCGTTAAATTGAAGCTATTTCCTTTTTCGCTTAGAGATCGTGCTAAAGCTTGGTTTTCGTCTTTGCCTAAGAATAGTATTGATTCATGGAACAAGTGCAAAGATGCTTTTATCTCTAAGTATTTTCCTCCCGCTAAGATCATCTCTCTTAGAAACGATATTATGAACTTTAAACAACTTGCTCATGAACATATTACACAAGCTTGGGAGAGAATGAAATTAATGATATGTAATTGCCCTACTCATGGTTTGAATTTGTGGATGATCATACAAAATTTTTATGCCGGATTGAATTTTGCTTCTAGAAATCTTTTAGATTCGGCCGCGGGAGGCACTTTTATGGAAATCACTTTAGGAGATGCTACTGAACTCCTAGATAATATTATGGTTAATTATTCTCAATGGCATACTGAAAGATCTTCTAAATAAAAAGTGCATGCGATAGAAGAAATTAATGTGTTGAGTGGAAAGATGGATGAACTTATGAAATTATTTGCTACTAAGAGTGTTTCTTCTGATCCTAATGATATGCCTTTGTCTACTTTGATTGAGAATAACAATGAATCTATGGATGTGAATTTTGTTGGTAGGAATAATTTTGGTAGCAACGCTTATAGAGGGAATTTTAATCCTAGACCATATCCTAGTAATCCTTCTAATAATTATGGTAATTCCTACAACAACTCTTATGGAAATTATAATAAGATGCCCTCTGAATTTGAGAATAGTGTTAAAGAGTTTATGAATTAACAAAAGAATTTTAATGCTTTGCTTGAGGAGAAATTGCTTAAAGTTGATGATTTGGCTAGAAACGTTGATAGAATTTCTCTTGAGGTTGATTCTTTAGAGCTTAGATCTATTCCTCCTAAGGATGATATCAATGAGTCTCTCAAAGCCATGAGAATTTCCATTGATGAGTGCAAGGAAAGAACCGCTAGGATGTGTGCTTCCAAAGATGCCTTTATTAAAGCGTGTTCTTCCAATACCTATGAAAATCAAGATGAAGATCTAAAAGTTATTGATGTGTCTCCTATTAAATCTTTATTTTGCAATATGAATCTTGATGAAATTGAATATGATCTTCCTTTACCTAGAAGGCGTTCTAGAAATTCGGAGTGTTTAGATCTTAATGATGAAATTGATGAAAGTGGGATTGAAAGAAATAAAAATTTAGATGTTGCTAAACCCACTATATTGGATTTCAAGGAATTTAATTATGATATTTGCTCTTTAATTGATTGTATTTCCTTGTTGCAATCCGTGCTAAATTCTCCACATGCTTATAGTCAAAATAAAGCCTTCACCGAACATATTGTTAATGCCTTGATGCAATCTTATGAAGAAAAACTTGAGTTGAAAGTTTCTATCCCTAGAAAACTCTATGATGAGTGGGAACCAACTATTAAAATTAAAATTAAAGATCATGAGTTTTATGCTTTGTGTGATTTGGGTGCTAGTGTCTCTACTATTCCCAAGACTTTGTGTGATTTACTAGATTTCCGTAATTTTGATGATTGCTCTCTAAACTTGCATCTTGCGGATTCCACTGTTAAGAAACCTATGGGAAGGATTAATTATGTTCTTATTGTTGCAAATAGGAATTATGTGCCCGTAGATTTCATTGTTCTTGATATAGATTGCAATCCTTCTTGCCCTATTATTCTTGGTAGACCTTCCCTTAGAACGGTTGGTGCGATTATTGATATGAAGAAGGGAATATTAGATTCCAATTTCCATTAAAAAAGGGCATGGAACACTTTACAAGAAAGAAAATAAAATTACCATACGAAACTATCATGATAACCACTTATGGATTGCCTACCAAAGATGGCAATACTTAGATCTATCCTCGCTTTTATGCCTAGCTAGGGGCGTTAAACGATAGCGCTTGTTGGGAGGCAACCCAATTTTATTTTTATTCCTTGCCTTTTGCTCCTGTTTAGTAATAAATAAATTATTTAGCCTCTGATTTGGTTGTGTTTTTTGTGTTTAATTAGTGGTTGTGCCAAGTAGAACCGTTGGGAAGACTTGGGGAAAGCCTTGTTGAACTTGCTGTAAAAAACAGAAACGTTTGCGGTCACGAGAACTGCTTTCATTTTTATTTTGAGAGTGATATTTAGTTAATTCTTTTTTCAGATGATTAATAGATAAATTCCTCACGTCCAGCAATTTATTTTATAATTTTTGGGGTTCCAGATCTTGCGCTAGCTACAGATTACTACAGACTGTTCTGTCTTTGACAGATTCTGTTTTTCGTGTGTTGTTTGCTTATTTTGATGAATCTATGGCTAGTAAAATAGTTTATAATACATAGAGAAGTTGGAATACAGTAGGTTTAACACCAATATAAATAAATAATGAGTTCATTACAGTACCTTGAAGTGGTCTTTTGTTTTCTTTCGCTAACGGAGCTCACGAGTTTTCTATTTTGAGTTTTGTGTTGTGAAGTTTTCAAGTTTTGGGTGAATTCTTTTGATGGATCATGGAATAAGGAGTGGCAAGAGCCTAAGATTGGGGATGCCCATGTCACCCCCAAGATAATCCAAGTACACCAAGAAGTCAAAGCTTGGGGATACCCCGGAAGGCATCCCCTCTTTCGTCCACTTCCATCGGTAATTTACTTGGAGCTATATTTTTATTCACCAACATGATATGTGTTTTGCTTGGAGCGTCTTGTATTATTTGTGTATTTGTGTATTAGTATGCCACAATCATCCTTGCTGTACACACCTTTTGAGAGAGCCATACATGAATTAAAATTTGATAGAATACTCTATGTGCTTCACTTATATCTTTTGAGCGTAGTAGTTTTGCTCTATGTACTTCACTTATATCTTTTCAGCGTTATAATTTTGCTCTATGTGCTTCACTTAGATCTTTTAGAGCATGGTGATGGATTTTTTTTAAAGAAACTATTGATCTCTCATGCTTCACTTAAATTATTTTGAGAGTCTCTTAATAGCATGGTAATTTGCTTAATAATAATATGCTTGGTATTCAAGATTTGTGAAACTTTCTTTTGAGTGTGTTGAATACTAAGAAAAGATTGAAGCATGATAATTGTTTTGAGATATGGAGGTGATAATATTAAAGTCATGCTAGTTGAGTAGTTGTGAATTTAAAGAATTCTTGTGTTAAGGTTTGTGATTCCCGTAGCATGCACGTATGGTGAACCGTTATGTGATGAAGTCGGAGCATGATTTATTTATTGATTGTCTTCCTTATGAGTAGCGGTCGGGGACGAGCGATGGTATTTTCCTACCAATATATCCCCCTAGGAGCATGCGCATAATACTTTGCTTTCATAACTTCTAGATTTTTGCAATAAGTATATGAGTTCTTTATGACTAATGTTGAGTCCATGGATTATACGCACTCTCACCCTTCCACCTTTGCTAGCCTCTCTAATACCGCGCACCTTTCGCCGGTATCACCTACCATATACCTTCCTCAAAACAGCCACCATACCTACCTATTATGGCATTTCCATAGCCAGTCCGAGATATATTGCCATGCAACTTTCCACCGTTCCGTTTATCATGACACACTCCATCATTGTCATATTGCATATCCCGGTACACCGCCGGATGCATTCACATAGAGTCATATTTTGTTCTAAGTATCGAGTTGTAATTGTTGAGTTATAAGAAAAATAAAATTGTGATGATCATCATTATTAGAGCATTGTCCCAGTGAGGAAAGAATGATGGAGACTATGATTCCCCCATAAGTCGGGATGAGACTCCGGACGAAAAATAAAAATAAATAAATAAAGGAGGCCAAAGAAGCCCAAATAAAAAGAGGCCATAAAAAAGAGAACAGGCCCAAATAAAAAAATGAGAGAAAAAGAGAGAAGGGAAAATGTTACTATCCTTTTACCACACTTGTGCTTCAAAGTAGAACCATGATCTTCATAGTAGAGAGTCTCTCATGTTATCACTTTCATATACTAGTGGGAATTTTACATTATAGAACTTGGATTGTATATTCCAATGATGGGCTTCCTCAAAAATTGCCCTAGGTCTTCATGAGCAAGCAAGTTGGATGCACACCCACTTAGTTTCTTTTTGAGCTTTCATATACTTATAGCTCTAGTGCATCCGTTGCATGGCAATCCCTACTCACTCACATTGATATCTATTGATGGGCATCTCCATAGCCCATTGATACGCCTAGTTGATGTGAGACCATCTTCTCCTTTTTGTCTTCTCCACAACCACCATTCTATTCCACCTATAGTGCTATATCCATGGCTATGTATTGCATGAAGATTGAAAAAGTTAGAGTATGAAACAATTGCTAGGCTTGTCATCGGGGTTGTGCATGATTTAAATACTTTGTGTGGTGAAGATGGAGCATAGCCAGACTATATGATTTTGTAGGGATAACTTTCTTTGGCCATGTTATTTTGAGAAGACATAATTGCTTTGTTAGTAGACCTGGCCATGGGCAGCCCGGCCCGGCCCGACGCTGCTCCCGGGCCGGGCTCGGGCCTAGATTTTGAGCCCAGTGGCCTGGCCAGGCTGGGCCCGGGCCCGTCATTTTTGCCGTTATCTGAAGGGGCCCGGCCCGAGGCCCGAGGCCCGGCGGGCTTTTGCATGTTCGGGCCGGGCTTGGGCCCAAAAACTAGGCCCGATGGCCGGGCCGGGCCGGGCTCGGGCCCAGGTTTTTTGGCTCGGGCTTGGCTAGGCCCGGCCCGAGGTTTGGCCAGGTATATTTGTTAGTATGAGTATTATTATTTTTATGTCAATATAAACTTTTGTCTTGAATCTATCTAATCTGAATATTCATACCACAATTAAGAAGATTTGCATTGAAATTATGCCAAGTAGCACTCCGCATCAAAAATTCTCTTTTTATCATTTACCTACTCGAGGACGAGCAGGAATTAAGCTTGGGGATGCCTGATACGTCTCCAACGTATCTATAATTTTTGATTGCTCCATGCTATATTATCTACTGTTTTGGACTATATTGGGCTTTATTTTCCACTTTTATATTATTTTTGGGACTAACCTATTAACCGGAGGCCCGGCCCAGAATTGCTGTTTTTTGCCTATTTCAGTGTTTCGAAGAAACGGAATATCAAACGGAGTCCAAACGGAATAAAATCTTCGGGAACGTGATTTTCTCACCGAACGTGATCCAGGAGACTTGGACCCTGCTCCAAGGAACAAATGAGGCGGTCATGAGGGTGGGGGGGCCCCTGCCTCGTGGGCCCCTCGTTGCTCCTCCGGCGTACTTCTTCCTCCTATATATACACACGTACCCCCAGACGATCAGAACGGGAGCCAAAAACCTAATTCCACCGCCGCAACTTTCTGTATCCACGAGATCCCATCTTGGGGCCTGTTCCGGAGCTTCGCCGAAAGAGGGCCGTCATCACGGAGGGCTTCTACATCATCATAGCCTCTCCGATGAAGTGTGAGTAGTTTACCTCAGACCTTCGGGTCCATAGTTAGTAGCTAGATGGCTTCTTCTCTCTCTTTGAATCTCAATACAAAGTTCTCCCCCTCTCTTGTGGAGATCTATTCGATGTAATCTTCTTTTTGCGGTGTGTTTGTTGAGACCGATGAATTGTCGGTTTATGATCAAGTCTATCTATGAATAATATTTGAATCTTCTCTGAATTCTTTTATGTATGATTGGTTATCTTTGCAAGTCTCTTCGAATTATCCGTTTGGTTTGGCCAACTAGATTGGTAGTTCTTGCCATGGGAGAAGTGCTTAGCTTTGGGTTCGATCTTGCGGTGTCCTTACCCAGTGACAGAAGGGGCAGCAAGGCACGTATCGTATTGTTGCCATCGAGGATAACAAGATGGGGTTTATTTCATATTGCATGAATTTATCTCTCTACATCATGTCATCTTGCTTAAGGCATTACTCTATTTTTAACTTAATACTCTAGATGCATGCTGGATAGCGGTCGATGAGTGGAGTAATAGTAGTAGATGCAGAATCGTTTCTATCTACTTGTCACGGACGTGATGCCTATATACATGATCATGCCTAGATATTCTCATAACTATGCTCAATTCTGTCAATTGCTCAACAGTAATTTGTTCACCCACCATAGAATACTTATGCTCTTGAGAGAAGCCACTAGTGAAACCTATGGCCCTCGGGTCTATTCTCATCATATCAATCTCCATTACTTTAATCTTGCTTTGCTTTTTACTTTGCCTTTACTTTTTACTTTGCATCTTTATACCAAAAATACTAAAAAATATTATATCTATCAGATCTCACTCTCGTAAGTGACCATGAAGGGCTTGACAACCCCTAATCGCGTTGGTTGCGAGTAGCTATCGCTTTGTGCAGGTACGAGGGACTTGAGCGTGGGCTCCTTCTAGATTGATACCTTTGTTCTCAGAAACTGAGGGAAATACTTATGCTACTCTACTGCATCATCCCTTCCTCTTCGGGGAAAACCAACGCAAGCTCAAGACATAGCAGTCATCGAGGGTGATTCCTCCTTTACCACTCCCGATACGACTCTGTCGTGCAACCCCTGAAGTGTGAACCTCGAGGGTGGTTCCTCTTACGTTCACCTTGACGATTACATCAAGTGGAATCCACCAAGGGTGATTCCTCGGGTTTTCCCCTTGATGTTTGGAAACACCGTTACCTTGACTTTACTTGAGACCTTTGGGAAAGTCGGGTGGGATCGGAGAGAACCCACAAGATCATTATGTGGCACGGTCGGGCATTCTGGGCCCTTGCCGTAAGTCCACGAGATGGGGCGACGAGGTCACATCGATTGTGAGCCTCTGCTCGTCTCCGCAAGCTAATGATACACTATGGTTTGGGTATTTGTTCTGAGTTGGCCTTTGGCCTTTACGCACTAACCACCATGCGAGAATAGTTATGGGCCTCGGCGATGTATTATCAGCTGAAGCTTTGTCAGACGTTTGGTTCAGCATTGCAGCACGGATGGGCCGGCACCATCCTATAGTGGTGGAGCCTGGATCCGCCCTGCTCGCAACGACCTGGAGTGCAACGGGTGATGGACCCAGACCCCGGAGTGCTTAGGATGTAGACTGGCGGGGACCTCTCTGCTGAGCCTAGGTAGGGCTACGACGTGTTGATTTTCTGAGGCCGAACACTGACCCAGAAAAGTGTGTTCGGCCAAAGTAATCAAGCGTGTTGGAAAACGTGGTGCACCCCTGCAGGGAAGATTATCTATTAATAGTCGTGTCCATGGTAACAGACGCTCAGACTTATATCCTGATCTTTTACAACTAGAAATGGATACTTGTGATATGTGGCTCCGGGATTGCTTTATCGCAGGGAGTCGAGGAAGGATCTCTGGGCGTTAGTGTTACAACATGCTTGTTAATTATAAACTGCTATTCTATACTCTTCTACATGCTGCAAGATGCTTGGAGCTGCTTGAAAATGCTAGTCTTTGATAGCCTAGGCCTTCCCCTCTATTCTGGCATTTTGCAGTTCAGTCCACAGATACTTACCTTCCTTTGATACCAGTGCATACTTAGTATAGATCTGATGCTTGCGAGACTTTGGATGAGTACTCACGGTTGCTTTGCTATTCCTTTTTCCCTTCTTTCTTCTTTCCAGTTGTTGCAACCAGATAGTGGATCCCTGGAGCCAGAAGCTACCGCTGATGGAGGCTACTACGTGGAGACCGCCGACGACCAAGAGTAGTTAGGAGGTCCCAAGCAGGAGGCCTTGCCTCTTCGATCATTATTGCTTTTGTGTTTTCCTTCTTAAGGCAGCCTTGTTTAACTTGATGTATGTACTCAGATATTGTTGCTTCCGCTGATGCTTGTGTATTGAGCTTGTATTCGAGCCCTCGAGGCCCCTGGCTTGTAATATGAAGCTTGTATTATTTTATTTGTGTCTGGAGTTGTGTTGTGATATCTTCCCGTGAGTCCCTGATCTTGATCGTACACATTTGCGTGTATGATTAGTGTACGATTGAATCGGGGGCGTCACACGCCCCCTACCCATGTATATATAAGTGGGAGGGGAGGATGCAGTCCCTAGAGCACCCCAAGAGACCTAGCGGCAGCCCTAGGGCTGCTGCCTTGCCCTGCGCCCCCCTTTCCTTGTAAGAAGAAGGGGGGAGGAAAGAGGGGGGAGAGGAAAGGAAGGGGCAGTCCTACTCCACACTTTCCTTTCCCTCCCCTCTTTCCTCCTCCTCCACATAGGGCCGGCCACTATAGGGGCGCACCAGCCCCTTGTGGGCTGGTGTGTTCCCTCTCTTGGCCCATAAGGCTCATATCTTTGCCGGGGGTGCCCGAAACTCCTTTCCGGTGACCCGATACCCTCCGAAACACTTTTGGTGTCCGAACACCATCGTACTATATATCAATCTTTACCTCTCAACCGTTTCGAGACTCCTCGTCATGTCCATGATCTCATCCGGGACTTCGAACAATATTCAGTCACCAAATCACATAACTCATATAATACTATATCGTCAACGAACGTTAAGCGTGCGGACCCTACGGGGTCGAGAACTATGTAGACATGACCGAGACACCTCTCCGGTTAATAACCAATAGCGGAACCTGGATGCCCATATTGGCTCCTACATATTCTACGAAGATCTTTATCGGTCACACCGTTATGACAACATACGTAATTCTCTTTGTCCATTGGTATGTTACTTGCCCGAGATTCGATCATCGGTATCTTCATACCTAGTTTAATCTTGTTACCAGCAAGTCTCTTTACTCATTCCGTACATCACCTTGCACTACTGCAGGATGCTGCTAACGCAACACTACGATCAAAGACCCTTCGACGAAACTGTGTGCAATGCAATAATCGTGAACGATGGTGTAAAAAAACCATCAAAAAGATGCAAAACGTTTGCGATGGAGAATGCATCAAACACGGTTCAGATTTTAGTTGTGCGTGTGATGCAAGGCATACGGTTCAGTTCAATTAACTATTTGCAATGAGGAGGAACAAAAGAAATGGGTAGCCAGATGAAGGTGTGTGCGATATACAACATACGGTTCACTCGGATGAACTGTTTGTGATTAGGCAACACAAAAGAAACGGTCAGCCAGATGAAGGTGTGTGCGATATACGGCATGCGGTTCACTCGGATGAACTGTTTGCGTTGAGACAGGAGAACAGAAACGGTTCAACTTAACAAGATGTGTGTGATACGCGGCAAACTGGTCTGTAATCGGAAACATGTGCGAAGGCCGATAACAACATAGATGATTGCTGCTAACAAGCCGTGTGTGTTCAGCAAATGATTGCTGGTATACAATTGTGAGTGATTGATAAAAACATCACCGATGGGTTCCATTGTTTAGTCTGTGTGCCATGTGGTTTTCTTTGTCTGCACAACATATACGCTCTGTCTACAGAGCATCAATATATACTTAAAAAGACAGCATTGCATAACCAAATTAAGCATACAATTACACAAGTGACTACACACATAACATTTCCACACACACCAAAGTAAGCAATTACATGCATACTAAACTAGGAGAAACGAGGATCTAATCATCTACTTATTGTTGCGACGACGCTTGACATTGCTCTGCTTCCGGCTGGATCCCTGGCTGTTTTGGGGAAGGAGGCACTTCCTCATGTCAATGATCCGCCTGTACATGTCGTAGCTCGTGTACGCCTCCTTGGCCGCGTACACAACGTGAGCTTTGTCGAGTTTCTCCATCCAGGTCAAGTGCCAGGCACGCTTGTCCTTGTTGCATGGATCCTTCATGTCTCTGTAGTAGGGGTCGATGATGGCCTCGGCGAGGTGAACCAGTAAGTCCTTCTCATGCTCCTTGTTGCCCCAGATCTTGTATTGGCCCTGGATGACGACAAGATTCTGGCAGACGATGCCTGAATTCTCGAGCGCCTTTACATCATTGGTGATGTCTATCATAGAGAACATGTAGTGGGGGTTGTTGACAAACTTGGCGAAACGCTCGCAAGGCCTTGTGGCTAGGCATTAGTGGTAGACGAGGACGTGGTGGCGCACGCACATCTGGGCAACTACGACCTTGGGACGAGACCCGACACAAGCGCGGGTGTACTCGAGGTCGAACCCGACCACCTTGTACTTCTCCTCGGTAAGCAACAACTCCATGATGTGGATGGAGTGCTGCACCCAGACCGGGTTGTTGGTGTACACCATCGAGAGTTCCATGAACCTTCGGTGGGTGTCCACCATGGCACGCAAGGTGAACTGGTGCTCGTCGTTGATAGCCGCTCGGAGCGCCATTGGAGCCGCGCAGGATACCCTCTAAGAATTTCTCGTGGTGGGTGTGCTTCTTGCAATGGTGGGGCCCAATCAAAAGGTTGAAGAGACACAAGGGTTAAATGGCCACTGTAATAAATGGGGGCCGACCGGCCTGTAATCGTCGGCTCCAATGGCGATTGTACCACACTGCACCGCACATGTCAGCTCGAAAAGGCGCCAAATGTATCGTCGGTGAGCATGTTCCCGCGCTACTGCGCAGTTTACTGCGCAAGCTTCCCGCCCGGCTAGTTTGGCCACGCGTCGGCTAGAAGAGGGACAAATCGTGGGCGTTTATTGGCAAAAAGCTTTGTAAAAATGAAGTGTGTGGAATGACTTTGGTCATAAGTTTACCCATGGGTGATGAGGTCAAAGTTACACACAAGGGTGATGATGGACACTCGAGTGCGATAATTAATTCTGCACTCTACAGGGCACACAGTGGAAGAAACCAACTATGTGCAATAATGTCGAAGATCGTAGTCGAGTTAGCTATACATATCGTGTGTTGTGAGATCAACAAGGTAAACAGATTCAAGAATGGTTATTAAAATCTAAGACCACTACATATTAAGTTCAAAATAGTGCTACCAATATACGAGTCTCATACGCTGCCATTTCAACGATTGTACCACAAAAGCTTGAAATATTACAAGGTTCAAATTCCAGAGCTATGTGGCTCAAATTTGAAGATTACAATGTTCAAACTGATATTAGAAATGAAATTCAGCTCCTCAGCTACAAACGCTCGCACTGATCCACTGAACATGGATATCATAGAGGTTCAAACTAATATTACCACTTCTAAGTCTAGTTTTGAAACCTCACAATTTTTGCAAAGGGGTCGGCCACTGAGAAGTCATGTATGGGGTTGACATGATGACTTCCGATTACTCTATCATCTGAAGTTCCAAAATGAAATTCAGCATTTTTGGAGCCTATTCCATTCTGCCGCAGGCGCCGGCGCTGATCAACAAACCATTCATTTTTGCGAAACAAATGTAGGGCAAACCTCATTACTTTCAGCACCCTTGCTCTGAGAACAAAGAACATGGCGAATAATCTCCGGTAAGGTCCCTCGATAGGAGTTCAAAGTAATTTCTGAGAGATGCAGATCTAGGCATTCGATGTGATTGTTATATTGTATCACATTATCCACCACTGGGCCTAATCTTATCTGCAAAAGAAGAAAGTGTGTTAGTGCCTACATGCAGTTTTGAACACTACTACATGCCTATTTGGTTTGCAGGATTTGTAAAGTGCACTAACATGCCATCTTCGATCTGACATGATTAACATGGGCATTTGATTACATTCTAGAAAAATGTAGCCTTCTTCACAAGAGGTTGGAGTGGGTGAAAAGTTCCCTAAGAAAACTAGTATAGATGAATCCAAAGGAGAGATGATTATTGATTGTAACCATATGGATCAAGCAACCAATATGGGGGGAAGATATATGTACTGAAATCCTCCAAAAGAATCCTTCAGAAATCATAGTACATTGTCTGTAAACTTGGAAAATGGTGTCACAAATTGAACTCCCTTATGGTTAACGTTTAACAGGAAAGGAACATCACCTCGATATATAGCTTCTCCAGGCACGGAAAGCATCTCAGGAAACTAACAGCTTGCTCCAGGTTGGGGCCGATAGATACTAGTGCCAAGACCTTCACTATGCGCAGTTTTGGGGTCAAGCTTGTCGGAATAATTTTCTGAATGACAGACAAACAAACATCTTCAAAATTAGAAATAATGTTAATTTGTAGAAGGAGAGGTAGAAGGCGTCTGTTGTACCTGAACAGGTGTGGATCCAATAACAAGTTCGAAGTATTTGTCAGACGATTAGCCCACCACTTTCAATTTCGGCACAAAAATGGCATTGATTCTTGTTGGACCTTCTTGATCAACTACAAGTAATCTCTCAAGTGCATGTGTGTCCTCAGTGACCATACAGTGATACACATCTTGTGATGTCTTCCTGCCGCACCAGCAACACACGAAAATAGTCCAAAGAGTCATGGAGGTGATGTGGAAGGTACTCAACCCATTGATCGCCTGAAGACGAAGGTACTCAAGTGCAGTATAGCCACTAAGCAGGCGCTCCATGTCACTGTTTGAGAGGCAGATGGCGACGAGCTCGAGGTGCTTCGGTCGTGGTAGAATAAGAGCGGGCGCATCATTAAGGAGGGGATGGCAGTTCCTGAACTTGGCGACGCGCAGCGTGGGCGCGAGGCGGAGTGCGGACATTGGCAGCGAGCACATATGCCCATCATCAAAAGTGAGATCCTCGAGCCGATCTATGGCGGGGGATCAGAACAAGTCATCAAGCTTGGCTCGGTCCTTGCCGTTGGAACGGAACTTGCCCATTCTAAGGCCTCTGGTTGGGCCAAGGTGACTGCCGAGGATCTTGGAGAACACATCCAAGCTTTTGCGATAGCCATGGCAGAGCTTGTGGGTGTGCATGAGGTCGAGAGGGCTGGAGTTCCATAGGGGGTGCCACCACCGGGAAAGGATGGTTGTCCGCGCCCCATATTTGATTGGGAGGAGGGAGATGATGACTTTCAACATGTCATCGGGGAGGCTGCTGATGAAGTCTAGGCCTGCTGGAGTAGCTTGCGGTTCTAGCTCACCCCGCCTCCGCTTGTTGGCAACCCCGTTCTCCACCTCCAGAGTCTCCTTGTCAGCGGCGCTTTTTGATAGAAATGGGAGTACAGGGAATATTTAGTTAAAACAGGGCAATAGAAAAGTATATTGGTAACTAGAAGTTATTAGGTAGGAATATAGTAAGAAAAGGGAATAACAAATGGTTGCTTAAATACTACACAATTCATTTGATATTGTTGGGTAAGTCAACATGCAGATAGTTGAAAAGAAAACTTACTTCGAACAAAGTTTAGACGGATGATGTCGTCGGGGAAGTTACCATATATCTCATGATCAGGCCCTTTTATGTGCAGTGCAATTCTAGTGCCAGCTTTCAGTTCATAAAACTTAGAAATTTCTTTCCAAAAGCTAGTGCCAAAATAGGAGTCACCACGTTCATCAAGTCTTACAGTAGAAATGATTGTAAATCCATGGTTTGTGTGCAGTATGACATCCCTGAAGTCTTGATTTATGCAAAGGGAAAGATTGTGCACAACAAATTCTGATGCATCGCAAGGGACGCGCTGTAGAAAATGGTAGTATTGTTAAAGAAAATATGGTAACATGCAAATATGGGCCCAAATTGAAAGAACTGTACAACATTCGAAATCAAAGGACAAAAATCTATAATTAAACAGATAGGGTAAACATGATGTCATGGGAATATGAGAGTAATCGAAAGAACAATACATCATTAATTTGCCTAATATAGAAAGAAGAGGGGGGAATCCCCTTTGACGTATATGGTGCATGCGGCACCTTTTATCCAAATGTAGTAATATTTAGAATATGTTCAGGAAAGTAGGCCATGCCAGCCGATTTAGGGTGAGATTGAACATACCGCGTGCATCCTCAAGTCATCTGGTACGGTGAGATGGAATGTCTGGCGAAGCTCGCAAGGTCCTGATGTGTCCGCGCACTATACACTCTATGAACGGAAGAAAACCCTCAAATCAGCTCGAAAAATGAATTCACGGCAATTTTGGCCGGGTGATTAAAGGAGGCGGATGAACTGGGATAAGAGATGAGATAATATCTCATTAAATTAGTTACCTTGTTGTCCATGAGAAAGAACCCTCAGTACGGCAGATTCTCCAACCGAGCGGAGTTGGGTCGACCGCGAGTAGCGTCGAGAAAGTCGATGGCGATAGGCGGCGGCAAGCGGAAGTGGCGAAATGCGGTGGGCTTTGCCGGCATCCTGGCGGCGGCGGCAGGCGTCGAGCTAAGTGGTTACCGCCGCGATAGGTGGTGCCATGCATGGACGCAGAGGAGTTTGTGCATGTGTGAGTGGGGACCGGGGGGTGGCGGGCGGGCTGAGGTTTTTTATGACGTGGGGATGGTGAGGGTTTTCTTTTTTATTTTTTGAATTGGGTGGTGAGGGTTTTCTGTCCCACAAAGAATTTTGGAGGCGACGATTTGCTAGAGCCAACCGTGTGTGATTTATGCAACAGGCAAAATGAAAGTCATTGCACACAGATCCAATTTTGGGAACCGTGTGTGATTGACATACTACCTACGTCCTGGTTTATTGGTCCCCTTTGTAATTTTTACCAAATTTTGACCAAATATTTAACTAGGAAATGTTTATGCATGTCACCAAAAATTATATCATTGAACACTATGCTCAAATACCCATCCAACGATATAATTATTGCTGACCTGCACTAACATTTTGTCAGTTAGACCTTTGGTCAAAACTTAACACAAATTACAAAGGGGGCCAATAAAACAAGACGGAGGTACATTCCATCAACCGAAATGATTGCATCCATATCCTATGGTTAGACTTAAGTAAACATAGATTAAACATACTCAGACATAGATAATAAGCGTGCACGTACACAAGCATAGTTCAACCATAAGTACATAGTTCAACCGTCATTAAGCATACTCAAGCGCATAGTTTGATCCAACATCTCATCTCACATACCGGCACGATCCTGAAGCTTCTCTAGGTACTCGGCGTACGCGCCATGCGCCACCCTGCGAGAATACTTCTGCTTGAAGGAGCCAACAGTCTGTCCTTTTGCATGCGCCAGAACACTTAGATACGCGTCATGAAGCTTGTGGTTGCAAAATGGGCATCGATGGCCACCGTTCCAGGTCCTAATACGCCTGCTATGCTTTCCCACATAAAGCCCCCTCAGGATTTGCCTCGTGTACCTCCTCTGGCCATCTTCATCCTCACTGTCCACGTCATCATACAAAACCTATACAAATAGTGAAACAAATTTGGCATCAAATCAATGTTTACATGCCGTGAAGTAGGATTAGGAATTTATGGCTATTTATTTATACATATCCAGAGATTATTGTTCGACTTTTAAGCACAGTCGTCTATGTATAGACAAATCTTGAAGAAAATAATGGCACAAACATATGTAGATCATTCAAAATCAATTGTCAAGTCCTGGCTAGGAATTATTAGCACAAACACTAACCCTAGTCGGATTACTAGCAGAAATAATTTGCATAGATGAAACAACTAATCACTTATCACTTGTAACATTCAAACAATCAATACACTACACGGATCTAACAAAACTTACTCAGATTTCATGGATTGGGAGAACATAATCATAGGATTTCTATTCCAAAAAGTGGGAGGCAGGAGTAACCAGAGAAACCCTATGATCTATTTGACACATAAATGGGTAAAGATTACTAACCAGTTGTCCCTCGTCGCTGGAGTCGTCGTCGGGGTCATCACCAAAGTTGGTGTGGAACTCCGCCTCCGGCTGTGGAAGCTCGATGTCGTTGACGACATCAGGGTGCAGCGATAACTCGCTGGCGGTGACGGCAACCTTTGTCTCCATCTCCATGCCGTGCTCTGGTGCTTTAGCAGCCCCGACGTCGCCACTCCCTCCGATGGGGCGCTTCGGCGGCATCCTCATGCACTGACGGCTTTGAGGACTGAGAGCGGCGTCGATGATGCAAGCGGAGAGAGAGGATTGTGTGTGTGGCGAGGATGGGGGTGTGGCCGCTCAGGCGCACCATTAATATGGAGTTGTGGGAGAGAAGCGGGCGGCGATCAAACCGATGGCTCGCCACCCGGTGAGCCTGCGCACCGGACTGCTGGCATGCCTACCAAAGTTTCACACAGCTACTCGCATGCCTCCTGATGACACTGCGCAGCAAGCACGCCTCCGTCAATTCATACACCTGCACACATGCCTCCCGGTCTGCCTGCGTAGCGGACTGCTCGCATGAGTCCCGCCAACTCACTCCTGATCGCACGGCACACGGGTCGCGCGGCGGCACGTATATTGTTTTTCTATTTGGATGATTAATGATGTCGCTTTATTGCTTAATCGAAGCATGGCATGTATCCATTGTTGGTCTAATGCTCGTGGTTCGAATAAATAATCCGTTTGGGATATTGGTTCCCAATTATTAATAATCTCCCGTTTGTAATTAGATAAAGATTACATCAAAACTGGTCTCAAATTTGACAAAAAAAGTACAATGCCACTTTGTATTGGTGTCCATATGATAACACGATAAGTTTCATGAACATCAATTAAGTTTTGGATGTACTAGAATTTAAAAATCAAGATTCTCAATGTTTGAAATTTATTGCACGGGGAGTAAACATGCACCCAGTGAGACACATGTGTTTTTGCAATCCATTTAGGTGCACTGGCACGTGTGCATGTAGCTCAAATTTGATTTTTGCACATTATACCCATATAAAATCAATCAATTAATGTACTAAAGCGTCTTAATGATCTCTGCTTTTTCGAAATTAAAACGGCCCTCCTTTGGTAACATATGTTCACCGCGGGATAATTAATTTAACATTCATCATAGTTGCGGTGGATTCGTGGTGTGTGTGGGGGTGTGTGCGTCTAGGGGTGGCGGGTGGTTCGCAGTACACTACGAGTTATGAGCCACTGTGTGGGTTGGCCATTTTGTTAGGCAGGACGGTGCCACATCAGATTCATGAATTCGTTATTTAAAACATTACACAACCCTTTCATACATACATGTTTTGTCCACATGCAGTCGATGGTTGTCCTACACGACACTCGATACTCGCGTTTGACGCTTTCTGTGGGACCACGAGGTCATTGTCCATCACTTTGATGAATAGCCGGAAGTGAGGTTAATTTGACCAGCAAGGTAGAATCTTTTTTGTTTGTGCTATGGTGGTATATATATAGTACGCGTCGAAGAGGTGGGAGGGTACTAGCATATATACTATATGTACGCGTCCGTGAACAAGTACACCTCACTCAGTGTCAGGTCTTTTCAGTTTCCAAGGCACGTGCCACATCAAAATTGTGAAATTGGCTATTCAAACATCACACAATACCTCTTTGGGCCACATGCATGCACGTGGTGGTTATCCTAGCTAGGACACTCATGTGTGATGCTTCCATCTATGGGCCCACGAGGCCATCGTCGATGCATGCATGCATCACTTTGACCTACATTGGGAGAGGTTAATTAATTTTACCATCGATGAGGATTCTTTTTGGGCTGTACATATTACGGTAGGAGCATATAGTATGCGTCGAAGAGGGGGGAAGGGGGCCATCATATGTAGTACACTTCATGAACCTTGCTCTATGTGGGTGCATAGTTTACGGTTTTTGAGGCATGTGGCACATCAAATTTGTGCATTTTGGGTATTCAACATATATATGTTTGGCCCACATGCAAAGCGATGGTGGTTGTCCTCTCGCACCCACTTAAGCAGTTATCAGCGATATCGACGCTTTCCATCTGTGGGCCTACTTGGTCCATCGCTACTTTTTGCCTAACAACGAGAGAGGTTAATTTGACTTAGGAGGGGATTATTATTTTTGCTTGTAATACGGTATATATATAGGTCATACTCTGGGATGACATGCATGATATAGTTTGAGCACACACACATGCATGTGTACGCATGAATCCCTCCCATCGAGTCGAAGTGGCTAGTACAACGACACGTCATGAACCGATATCACTCTGTGTGGGGAGTGTATGATTTTCGACGCACGTGCCACATCAATGTTGTGAAATGGTATTCAAGCATGCATGCACGCATCACCTCCATACATATGCATGTAGTGGTTGCCTTCGAACGGTACACTCCCTTGCATGGTTATCGGCGACAAGCCTATATATTCGTGGGCCCACATGGGCATCCATGATCACCTTGACCGACAACAAGATAGGTTACCATGGCGGATTCTTCATTTGGTTTGTGTTATCGTAGTATAGGTCATGGTGAGATTCAGACCTAATTAAGTTTGAGCGCATATACTATGCACGCATGAATGCATGAATCCCCGCCGTTCGCTTGAAGTGTGGTGTAATATACATATGCATCGTCAACCTAACCCTCACTCGGTGTGGGGATTTCTAGTTAGAAATCACGGTGCCACATCAAAGTTGTTCCATTATGTACTCAAAACACACCTCTCCATACATATGTTTGGGCCACACGCATGCAGTGGTTGTCTTCGGGGACTAGCTACTTGCGTGATTATTGGCGAGCTAGCCCATCTCTGGGGTCGCATGGACAGCCATCACTTTGACCAACAACAAGAGAGAGGGTGTACGACCAAGGCGGATTATTCTTGCTCCGTTTTACGATACATCTTGGTGAGATATGCCTCTGTGGCCTGCCGACTGAAAGTGTGTGTGGGGGGGGGGGTTGCTACTTCGCACTTTGCTAGGTGAACCTCGGTTGGGGGGCATGCATTCATAGCTTAGGATTCCCTTCGCGACGACACGAGGGGGGCTGCTAGCTACTTCGCACTTTGCTAGGTGAACCTCGGTTGGGGGGTGGGGCATGCATTCATAGTTTAGGATTCCCTTAGTGCCCACACAAGAGAGCGGGGGGGCTGCTAGCTAGTTCGCACTTTGCTAGGTGAACCTCGGTTTTGGGGGGAGGGGGCATCCATTCATAGCTTCAGTTTTCCTTCGTGCTGAAACGAGGGGGGTGGGGGCAAGCAATACCGTGCGCTTTGCGAGATAGGTGCCACATATATCGAAGTTGTATTTGGTATTTAAAAATCAAACCACCCTTTTCATAAGTAAATTTGGTCCACATGCAAGTGTGTTCGTGTTCTGACCCTCTCCCGCATCATTTTTCGCCAAATTTATGAACATTAGACAAGTCGGATGATGCAACAGACACGGTTCACTCAAACTAACTGTGTGCATTGGGCTCCATGAGGCTTCCCCTCTCAAAAATATCTACCCGCCTGTAGTTTTTCCTGTTTGATAACACACGATTATTGTGTTTCGACCGTGTGTGATGTTTCTTGTTCCCAATCTCGCCTGCATCCCTCGGAAATATCTTCCCGCGAGGGTTTTTCTGTTTCATAACACATGGTTGTTATCTCCGGACCGTGTGCAATGCACTATCATCAAAATTTTCAATAGCCCCGGCATTTCACTCCCGCGTTTGACTCCCGCATAGTAAACTTTTCAGTACCCGCGTCATTTCCTCAAACATCCCCCCTCCACACACACCCACACACCAAAACCTCCTTAGGCATGTGCACACACACACACCACCTCCCTCGCTCGAAACCCTAGCAAGGTCCCCGCCGCCGCCGCCGCAAGGCCTCCATTGTCAACATCTTCTGGTTTGCCGTGCAGCTTACCCACCAATCTCCATACCTAGGTCGCCCTGAGTTTCTTAGATAACGCCTGCCAAACGCCCCCTTTCCCACAGACCCCCATCCCCCACTCCAGAGCATCGCAGCCTAAGCCCGGCTAGGCTTCCCGTGGAGCTCGAGGAGCGACTGGCCCAAAAGAGGTGTATCGCGGTCTCTTCACCCGACGTCGCCGAGGAAGCTGACAGCCATTACTAGTGGCAGGCACTCAAGAAGCAGGCTAGATTATGCGGGCATGTCTCGGCCGCCGGCTACGACATCGAGGTCATCGACAGCGACGGCCTGAGGCAGGCTATGTCACAGGTTAAGTGCCCTAACCCCTCGGGTTCAACCGCCATCAATCTCATCCATGGCCCCGCCGCTGATCTCCTCTGGCTCACTGTCAACAATTTGCCATCCTACATCGCCAACGAGCCCCTTTTGTCATTTCTGAAGGACATGTTCTGTGATGCTGGCTTGGGATCCACAGCTTCCAAGTCAGACCTCATTGACATGACCACGAGGAGGGCACCCTCTCCGGCTCTTCCAAGGGGAAAGAGCCCATCTTTTCTTCCAAGGGGAAAGTTCCCGCCTATGACATCAAGGAGGGCATCCTACAGTCGTGCTCTTCCAAGGGGAAGGAGCCCATCTGCGACAACATGGAGCGCATACAGGGTATGTGCTCTTCCCACGGGAACGAGCCCATCTATGACAAGTGAGGAAACCCATGATTTGATTTGTCGTGCCTATTCACAGGGGGAAACCCATGAGTTGTTTTGTCGAGTCCCTTTTGTAGTGTAGTGAGAATATGTCCAGTTTTAATTGCTATATCTGGTTGTTTGCAGTATGCCTTGTTTATTTCAGTTGTTCACAATGTGATGCTCTATATGTGCAATTATTTATTGTGCAGTACATTTCATCAATCCAGTTTTAAACATACCGATGGGAATGCATATATTTGTTTGTTGTTAAGCCTATTATAGCTAGCATATGCCTCTTTTAAAGTTTTTTGCTTGTTCGGTTGTTTGTAGTTAGCATATGTCCAGTTTCAAATGCTATCTTTGGTTGTTCGTAATATGCCTTGTTTATTCCAATTATTCACAATGTGACGTTCTATATGTGCAAGTATGAACTGTGTAGTTCAATTTCATCAGTACTAATTTCAACAATACCACTATGAATGACTACATTTGGTTGCTACATCTTGTAGTTAACACGCCTTTCCATTTTTATTTAACAGTAACCAATGTACTTAGACCGGCACAATACCACTTTGAATGGCTATGTTTGCTTGTTGTTAAATGTTAGGCCTGTTGCAGTTAACACACCTTTCCACTTGTTTTGCTTTACTAGCGTACTTAAACCTGCACACTGTAGCAATCTTTTGGAGATTATTTTGTCTACCATGGATAATTTTGGTTGATGTTTAGCCTATTGTGCTTAACATGCTTCTCGATGTACCTACATAGGACAATTTTGGGAACGACTGTTGTTTTCCATTGAGGTTAGTTTCATCCCATGGATTATATATGCTCACTGTTCAGGATATCGATAGCTGGTACCATATAGGTCGGGGGCTGATAAGGGACTAATCTGTGAATCGGACTCTTAACTGGATATATCTGCAACCCATTTATCGTTAGGTTAACTAGGGCCATATGTAATATATCTGAGGCCACATAGCAACATGCACTGTACTTAATGTCTAAATGTACAATCCTAGGCTACATAGCAACAAGGAAGAGTGTTACATTAATGTTCTGATGATGTCTAGATATACATAGAAGAGCAGCAGCAACAACAACACAGCCCTTTTTGGATACTCAATTTAGCTAGAGGTTAGAGTTAGTTTCTAGCTCATGACTAACCCTGAACTAACTCCATCCACAGAGTTGTTTGGATGGCAGGGTTAGATTGACAATAAATGCACTAGGAGAACTAGCTCCAATTAGCACCTCTTGGGTTGGATAGCTTTTTGGGTGGGTTATAGATGCAACTAGCTCAAACTATCCCTCATGTTTAGATATACTTTAGGGCTATTTGAGCCCGAACTAGTTCAAACTAACTGTAACCCATGGATACAGCAGCAGTTAATCAGCCAATAATTTGTAAGAATGCAATAAACTCCTTTCGGCCCATAATATAAGATGTTAATTCATCTAATATGTGAGTACATTAGATGTTATAAGATATTATTAAAGGATTTTGTACTACATCGTTGTCCAATTGTTGTTTAGCTTCTAATATTAACTTGGTGCTTTTATGTACATATGTCATTGGTATAGATCCACGCTTCAACCCTTTCTGCGTATGGGGCAATGAGATATCGATGAACCAGCATCAAGTGAGGAAGCTGATAAATATTGTTAGTAAATGGGTCCAAAGATAGCAATTAAACTATTTGTTTACACTTTATCCAAGACAACAGCGAACTGCAGGATGGTAAGTAAGAACTCTACAGCCTTCTTCTTACTGCCCATAATGAGTTGTGTTAGATGACAATGTCTGAATCTTTTTCCTTTGCAGTGGTTGCCAAAGTAGTTTACTCAAGATTACATCTCAAACTACATGATTGGTGGGCATGCAAAGGTTAACGTATTTCTACCGGAACACTATGATTATCTAGATGTTTTCATGAAGACCGCGAAGGATGGGCGGTCGGCCATCACAAGGGGTTGGACTAGAGTCGTGTGTGCCTTCTGCATGGAGGAGGGCACAATATGGGAATTCCGCTTCACCTTGTTCAGCAACCAAAATGTATTTTGCCTCTTTCTTTACCATCTTTAATAGTACAAGTATACAGCTGTGGTTCATCATTCTTTATTTGGTTCTTATGTAATTCTTGAACATATGTACCTATGAATCGAATAATGCATTGGCTGTCTGAACCTGATGGATATGAATAAATCTATAGCATACATTCAAATCCAAATCCAGTACAATTTGAAATAGCAGGAATTAAATTACGGTGAAATTATGCTCTCTGGGTCGTTACGGCACACACGGTTGGTAAAACACAAACGTTTGCGATATACACCATAATCCGAGATGGTTCAAAGAGAGGAAACATATGCAAGCATGCACACAGTTGTCGTTTGCAAAGCGTGTGCGATGTTAGACAATATCACAAACGATGCGGGCAAACTAAACATTTGTGTTAGTTGCCTTATCGTACATGATTCACAACCATGAACTGTTTCCGATGAAGTATACATCGTAAACGTTGCACCATAGAATAGTGTGTGCGATAGTTGTTGTGTACGATGATGTTACGATGGTCCGACGTTTCATAATCCCGTCCGACACTCGTACGACGATTAGCTAATCTTCTTAATTAGTTATCGCATACGGTTTGGGAAGAGCGATTGTGTGTGATTGTATGCTTATCATACACGTTCTATAATAGTGAACCATTTGTGATGGGCCGCGCTTCATAAACGTAGCACCACAGAATACCGACTGCGATGGCAATGCGAGCACAAACGAGTAGGAGTACTGTATATGCATCTTGGCTGCCTATCCCCGATGGTTTCTGGGTCGTGTGGGAAGGACCCCCTATCGCCGTCACTCACTAGGCAACAGTTCCAAATGCCGTCGCGGAAAGGGGTTAAAAACCGTTTGTATAGCACCGACGCGTACCAGTGTTGTTATTAACTCCTTAGTCGTTTGCTTGCAAGCTTATGATGTGTATTACCGAGAGGGCCCAGAGATACCTCTCCCATACTCGGAGTGACAAATCCTAATCTCGATCTATGCCAACTCAACAAACACCTTCGGAGATACCTGTAGAGCATATTTATAATAACCCGGTTACGTTGTGACGTTTGATAGCACACAAGGCTTCCTCCGGTATCCAGGAGTTGCGTAATCTCATAGTCGAAGGAATATGTATTTGACATGAAGAAAGCAATAGCAATAAAACTGAACGATCATAATGCTAAGCTAATGGATGGGTCTTGTCCATCACATCACTCTATTAATGATGTGATCCCGTTATCAAATGAGAACTCGTGTCAATGGTTAGGAAACCTTAACCATCTTTGATCAACGAGCTAGTCTAGTAGAGGCTCACTAGGGACACGGTGTTTGTTTATGTATCACACATGTAGTAAGGTTTCCGATCAATACAATTCTAGCATGAATAATAAACCTTTATCATGAATAAGGAAATATAAAATAACAACTTTATTATTGCCTCTAGGGCATATTCCTTCACTATGCATAGATGATATGCATGAGTAGAACAAAACGAGTTGTCGTCGGTGATAGTCATACTGCTTACCACCAACGTCTTATTTTGATTCGGCGGTGCTGTGGGATGAAGTAGCCCGGACCAACCTTACATGTCCATGCACATGAGACCGATTCCACCGACAGACATGCAACTAGTTTTGCATAAAGGTGGCAGGCGGGTGTCTGTTTCTCCTACTTTAGTTGAATCGAATTTGACTGTGGTCGGTCCTTGAAGAAGTTTAAAACAACAAACTTGACAAAAAACCATTGTGGTTTTATGCGTAGGTAAGAACGGTTCTTGCTAGAATCCTATAGTAGCCATGTAAAACTTGCAACAACAAAGTAGATGACGTCTAACTTGTTTTTGCGGGGCATGTTGTGATGTGATATGGTCAAGACATGATGTGATAAAGGTTATTGTATGAGATGATCACGTTTTATAAGTTATTGGCAACCGGCAGGAGCCTTATGGTTGTCTCTTTATTGTATGAAATGCAAACGCCATGTAAATGCTTTACTTTATCACTATGCGTTAGCGATAGTTGTAGAAGCAATAGTTGGCGAGACGACCACGATGCAACAATGGAGATCAAAGTGTTGAGCCGGTGACGATGGAGATCATGATGATGCTTTGGAGATGGAGATCAAAAGCACAAGATGATGATGGCCATATCATGTCACATATGTTGATTGCATGTGATGTTTATCTTTTATGCATCTTATTTTGCTTAGTATGACGGTAGCATTATAAGATGATTCCTTCACTAAATTTCAAGGTAAAAGTGTTCTCCCTGAGTATGCACCATTGCTACAATTTGTCGTGTTGAGACACCGCGTGATGATCGGGTGTGATAGACTCTACATTCACATACAACGGGTGCAAGACAGTTTTGCACATGCGGAATACTTGAGCTAAACTTGACGAGCCTGTCAAGTACAGACATGGCCTCGGAACACTGGAGACCGAAAGGTCGAACGTGAATCATATAGTAGATATGATCAACATAGAGATGTTCACCATTGATGACTACTCCATCTCACATGGTGATCGGACATGGGTTAGTTGATTTGGATCACGTATCACTTAGATGACTTGAGGGATGTCTATTTAAGTGGGAGTTCTTCGGTAATTTGATTAATTGAACTTAATTTATCATGAACTTAGTCCTGATAGTATTTTCATATCTATGTTGTAGATCAATGGCCCGTGCTACCATTCCCCTAAATTTTAATGCGTTCCTAGAGAAAGCTAAGTTGAAAGATGATGGTAGCAACTACACGAACTAGGTCCGTAACTTGAGGATTATCCTCATTGCTGCACAGAAGAATTATGTCCTTGATGCACCGCTAGGTGAAAGGCCTGCTGTAGGAGCGGATGTTGATGTTTTGAACGTCTGGCAAGCTCGATCTGATGACTATCGATAGTTCAGTGTGCCATGCTTTACATCTTAGAATCGGGACTTCAAAGACGTTTTGAACGTCATGGAGCATATGTGATGTTCCAGGAGTTGAAGTTAATATTTCAAGCAAATGCCCGAGTTGAGAGATATGAAGTCTCCAACAAGTTCTATAGCTACAAGATGGAGGAGAACAGTTCTGTCAGTGAACACATACTCAAAATGTCTGGGTATCATAATCACTTGACTCAGCTAGGAGTTAATCTTCCATATGATAGTGTTATTGACAGAGTTCTTCAATCACTGCCACCAAGCTACAAAGGCTTCGTGATGAACTATAATATGAAAGGGATGGAGAAGACAATTCCCGAGTTCTTCGCAATGCTCAAAGATGCGGAGGTAGTAATCAAGAAGGAGCATCAAGCGTTGATGATTAACAAGACCACTAGTTTCAAGAAAAATGGCATGGGAAAGAAAGGGAACTTCAAGAAGAATGGCAAGCAATTTGCCACTCTCGGGAAGAAGCCCAAAGTTGGACCCAAGCCTGAAACTGACTGCTTCTACTTCAAAGGAACTGGTCACCGGAAGCAAAACTGCCCCAAGTATTTGGCGAATAAGAAGGATGGCAAAGTGAACAAAGGTATATTTGATATACATGTTATTGATGTATACCTTACTAATGCTCGCAGTAGCGCATGGGTATTTGATACTGGTTCGGTTGCTCATATTTGTAACTCAAAACGGGAGCTACAGATTAAACGAAGATTGGCTAAGGACGAGGTGACGATGCGCGTCGGGAATGGTTCCAAGGTCGATGTGATCGCTGTCGGCATGCTACCTCTACATCTACCTTCGGGATTAGTTTTAGACTGAAATAATTGTTATTTGGTGCCAGCGTTGAGCATGAACATTATATCTGGATCTTGTTCTATTTATATGAGTAATATCTTTTATGGTAATGCACCCTTGAAGAGTGGTCTATTTTTGTTGAATCTCGATTGTAGTGATACACATATTCATAATATTGATGCCAAAAGATGCAAAATTGACAATGATAGTGCAACATATTTGTGGCATTGCCGTTTAGGTCATATTGGTGTAAAGCGCATGAAGAAACTCCATGCAGATGGGCTTCTGGAATCACTTGATTATGAATCATTTGATACTTGCGAACCATGCCTCGTGGACAAGATGACTAAAACTATGTTCTCCGGAATAATGAAGCTAGCCAATGACTTATTGGAAATAATACATACCAATGTATGCGGTCCAATGAGTGTTGAGGCACGCGGCGGGTATCGTTATTTTCTGACCTTCACGGATGATTTGAGTAGATATGGGTATATCTACTTAATGAAACACAAGTCTAAAACATTTGAAAAGTTCAAAGAATTTCAGAGTGAAGTGGAGAATCATCGTAATAAGAAAAAAAAGTTTCTACAATCTGATTGTGGAGGTGAATATTTGAGTTACGAGTTTGGCCTTCATTTAAAACAATGTGGAATAGTTTCACAACTCACGCCACCTAGAACACCACAGCGTAATGTTGTGTCCGAACATCGTAATCGTACTTTATTAGATATGGTGCGATCTATGATGTCTCTTACCGATTTACCACTATCGTTTTGGGGTTATGCATTAGAGACAGCTTCATTCACGTTAAATAGGGCACCATCTAAATCCGTTGAGACGACACCGTATGAACTGTGGTTTGGCAAGAAATCTAAGTTGTCATTTCTTAAAGTTTGGGGTTGTGACACTTATGTCAAAAGGCTTCAGCCTGATAAGCTCGAACCCAAATCGGAGAAGTGTGTCTTCATAGGATACCCTAAGGAAACAATTGGGTACACCTTCTACCACAGATCCAAAGGCAAGATATTAGTTGCCAAGAATGGAACATTTCTAGAGAAGGAGTTTCTCTCGAAAGAAGTGAGTGGGAGAAAAGTAGAACTTGATGAGGTAATTGTACCTTCTCTCAATTTGGAAAGTAGCACATCAGAGAATTCATTCCCGTGATGCCTACACCAACTAGAGAGGAAGATAACGATGATGATCATGAAACTTTAGATCAAATTACTACTGGACCTCGTAGGTCGAACATAGCACGTTCCGCACCAGAGTGGTACGGTAATCATGTCCTGCAAGTCATGTTACTAGACCATGACGAACCTACGAACTATGAAGAAGCAATGATGAGCCTAGATTCTGACAGATGGCTTGAGGCCATGAAATATAAGATTGGATCCATGTATGAGAACAAAGTATGGACTTTGGTGGACTTGCCCGATGATCGGCAAGCCATAGAAAAGAAATGGATCTTCAAGAAGAAGACTGACGTTGATGGTAATGTTACTATCTACAAAGCTCGACTTGTCGCAAAAGATTTTCGACAAGTTCAAGGGCTTGACTGCGATGAGACCTTCTCACCCGTAGCGATGCTTAAGTCAGTCTGAATCATGTTAGCAATTGCCGCATTTTATGATTATGAAATTTGGCAAATGTATGTCAAAACTGCATTCCTTAATGGATTTCTTAAAGAAGAGTTGTATATGATGCAACCAGAAGGTTTTGTCGATCCTAAAGGTGCTAACAAAGTGTGCAAGCTCCAGTGATCCATCTATGGACTGGTGCAAGCATCTCGGAGTTGGAATATACGCTTTGATGATGTGATCAAAGCATATGGTTTTATACAGACTTTCGGTGAAGCCTGTATTTACAAGAAAGTGAGTGGGAGCTCTGTAGCATTTCTGATATAATATGTGGATGACATATTGTTGATTGGAAATGATATATAATTTCTGGATAGCATAAAAGGATACTTGAATAAGAGTTTTTCAATGAAAGACCTCGGTGAAGCTGCTTATATATTGGGCATCAAGATCTATAGAGATAGATCTAGACGCTTAATAGGACTTTCACAAAGCACGTACCTTGACAAAGTTTTGAAGAAGTTCAAAATGGATCAGTCAAAGAAAGGGTTCTTGCCTGTGTTGCAAGGTGTGAAGTTGAGTCAGACTCAAAGCCCGACCACTACAGAATATAGAGAGAAAATAAAAGTCATTCCCTATGCCTCAGCCATAGGTTCTATCATGTATGCTATGTTGTGTACTAGACCTGATGTGTGCCTTGCCATAAGTTAGGCAGGGAGATACCAAAGTAATCTAGGAGTGGATCACTGTACATTGGACAAGAATATCCTGAAGTGCCTGAAAAGGACCAAGGATATGTTTCTCGTTTATGGAGGTGACAAAGAGCTTGTCGTAAATGGTTACGTTGATGCTAGCTTTGACACTGATCTGGATGACTCTAAGTCACAAACCAGATACATATTTATATTGAATGGTGGAGCTGTTAGTTGGTGAAGTTCCAAGCAGAGCGTCGTGGCGGGATATACGTGTGAAGCGGAGTACATAGCTGCTTCACAAGCAGCAAATGAAGGAGTTCATATCCGATTTAGGTGTAATACCTAGTGCATCGCATCCAATGAAAATCTTTTGTGACAATACTGCAGCAATTGCCTTGGTGAAGGAATCCAGATTTCACAAAAGAACAAAACACATCAAGAGACACTTCAACACCATCCGTGAACAAGTCAAGGAGGGAGACATAGAGATTTGCAAAATACATACGGATCTGAATGTAGCAGACCCGTTGACTAAGCCTCTTCCACGAACAAAACATGATCAGCACCAAGACTCCATGGGTGTTAGATTCATTACAATGTAATCTAGATTATTGACTCTAGTGCTAGTGGGAGACTGAAGGAAATATGCCCTAGAGGCAATAATAAAGTTGTTATTTTATATTTCCTTATTCATGATAAAGGTTTATTATTCATGCTAGAATTGTATTGATCAGAAACCTAAATACATGTGTGAATACATAAACAAACATCGTGTCCCTAGTGAGCCTCTACTTGATTAGCTCGTTGATCAAAGATGGTTAAATTTTCCTAACTATGGGCATAAGTTGTCATTTGATAACGGGATCACATCATTAATAGAATGATGTGATGGAAAAGACCCATCCGTTAGCTTAGCATTATGATCATTCATTTTTATTGCTATTGCTTTCTTCATGTCAAATACATATTCCTTCGACTATGAGATTATGTAACTCCCGGATACCGGAGGAAGCCTTGTGTGCTATCAAACGTCACAAAGTAACTGGGTGATTACAAATATGCTCTACAGGTATCTCCGAAGGTGTTTGTTGAGTTGGCATAGATCGAGATTAGGATTTGTCACTCCGAGTATCGGAGAGGTATCTCTGGGCCCTCTCGGTAATACACATCATAAGCTTGCAAGCAAACGACTAAGGAGTTAGTCACGAGGAGATGTATTACGAAACGAGTAAAGAAACTTGCCAGTAACGAGATTGAACTAGGTATGAAGATGCCGACGATCGAATCTCAGGCAAGTAACATACCGATAGACAAAGGGAATTAGGTATGTTGTCATAACGGTTCGACCTATAAAGATCTTCGTAGAATATGTAGGAGCCAATATGGGCATCTAGGTTCCGCTATTGGTTATTGACCGGAGAGGTGTCTCAGTCATGTCTACATAGTTCTCGAACCCGTAGGGTCCGCATGCTTAACGTTTGATGACGATATAGTACTATATGAGTTATGTGATTTGGTGATTGAATGTTGTTTGGAGTCCCGGATGAGATCATGGACATGACGAGGAGTATCGAAATGGTAGAGAGGTAAAGATTGATATATAGGACTATGGTATTCGGACACCGGAAATGTTTCGGAGAAAACTGGATAGTCATCGGAGTACCGGAGAGGGTACCAGTCACCCCCGGGAGAATATTGGGCCTATTGGGCCACAAGAGGGGAGCACAACCCACAAGGGGCTGGCACACCCCCCATGGCAGCCGGCCAAGTGGGGAAGTAAAGGGAGGAGGATTCGTCCTCCCCTTCCTTCCATCTTCCCCCCTTTCCTTTCTTCTCCGGCAATTAAGGAAAGGGGGGACACCACTTGGGGAGGACCCCAAGTAGGATTCGGCCTACTTGGGGTGTCCTCCTGGTTGCTCCCTCCCCCCTCCCACCTATATATATGTGGGGGGCACCCTAGCACAGACCAGAGAATAGTTTTAGCCGTGTGCGGCGCCCCCCTCCACCGTTTACACCCCCGGTCATATCTTCATAGTGCTTAGGCGAAGCCCTGCGAGGATCACTTCACCATCACCACACCATCGTGCTGACGGAACTCATCTACTACCTCGAAGACTTGCTAGATCAAGAAGGCGAGGGACATCACCAAGCTGAACGTGTGCAGAACACGGAGGTGCCGTCCGTTCGGTACTTGATCGGTTGACGTGAGAAGAAGTTCGACTACATCAACCGCGTTGTGAAACGCTTCCGCTTACGGTCTACGAGGGTTCGTAGACACACTCTCCCCCTCGTTGCTATGCATCTCAATGGATAGATCATTGCGTGTGTGTAGAAATTTTTTTGTTTTCCATCCAAGGGAGGAAACTTGCCTCCCAAGGCAAGTGGACTCCCTCCCACTTAGGGTTTCTCCTTCCTAGGCACATGGGCCTTGTAGGGGCTGGTTCCCTTATCCCATTAAGGCTAGGACGCCACCCTACAGCCCATGCTATTGCATGGGACTTGGTGGAACCCTCTGAGGACTTCCGGACTCCTTCGGAACCTTCTGGAACCTTCCGATGACTTCCCGGTACAATACCGAAAAAATCAGACTTTTTCCCGGAACCCCGACAACAACTTTCCATATGTAAATCTTTACCTCCGGACCATTCCGGAGCTCCTCGTGACGTCATCCCATCCGGGACTCCGAACAACCTTTGGATTTTACACTATTAATATCTCAATACTACCCTAGCGCTACCGAACGTTAAGCGTGCGACCCTGCGGGTTCGAGAATCATGTAGACATGTCCGAGACTCCTCTCCGGCCAATAACCAATAGCGTTACTTGGATGACCATATTGGTTCCCACATATTCCACGAAGATCTTTATCGGTTGAACCATGATGTCAAGGATTCAGTTAATCCCATATACAATTCCCTTTGTCCGGCGATATGTTACTCGCCCGAGATTCGGTCATTTGGTATCTCCATACCTAGTTCAATCTTGTTACTGGCAAGTCTCTTTACTCATTCCGTAATACAATATCCCGTGACTAACTCATTAGTCACATTGCTTGCAAGCTCTTTAATTTGTTGTATTACTGAGAGGGCCCAGAGATATCTCTCCGTCATACGGATCGATAAATCCCAGTCTGGATCCATGCAACCCAACAGACACCTTCGGAGATATCTGTAGAGCACCTTTATGATCACCCAGTTATGAACTGACATTTGATAGCACACAAGGCATTCCCCCGATATTCGGGAGTGGCATGTTCTCATGGTATAAGGAACTGATAGTTGGGTCTGTCCATCACATCATTCTCCTAATGATGTGATCCTGTTACCAAATGACAACTCATGTCCATGGTTAGGAAACCATAACCATCTTTGTCAACAAGCTAGTCTGGTAGAGGCTTACTAGGGACACGGTGTAGTTAATGTATTCACACATGTATTTAAGTTTCCGGTCAATACAATTCTAGCATTAATAATAAACATTTATCATGAACGGGGAATATGATACTAACCAATTTATTATTGCATCTAGGGCATATTTCCAATAGCCTCCCACTTGCACTAGAGTCAATAATCTAGTTCACATCGCCATGCGGGTTGATCATGTTTTGCTTGTGAGAGAGGTTTTAGTCTATGAGTCTGCAACATACAGATTCGTGTGTACTTTGCAAATGTCAATGTCATACTTTACATGCTGCTACCATGCTCCACTTGGAGCTATTCCAAATGACTGCTCCACTATACGTATCCGGTTTGAGACTCGGAGTCATCCAGATCGGTGTCAAGGCTTGCATCAACGTAACCCTTTACGACAAAATCTTTATCGCCTCCATAACCGATAAACATTTCCTTAGTCCTCTTTAGGCACCTAAGGATAATTTTGACAGATGTGCAGTGATCCACTCCTGGATCACTCTTGTACCCCCTTGCCAGACTCATGGCAAGGCACACATCAGGTATGGTACACAACATGGCATACATTATAGAGCCTATGGCTGAGGCATAAGGGATGACCTTCATCCTTCTCTTTCTTCTGTCGTGGTCGAGCTTTGAGTCCTACTCAACTTCACACCTTATAATACAGGAAAGAACTTCTTCTTTGACTAATCCATTTTGAACTCCTTCAAAACCTTATCAAGGTATGTGCTCTGTGAAAGTCTTATCAGGCGTCTTGATCTATCTTTATAGATCTTGATGCCCAATATGTAAGCAGCTTCACCCAGGTATTCCTTTGAATAACTCCTTTCAAATAATCCTTTATGGTTTCCAAAAATTCTACATCATATATAATAAACAATATGTCATCCACATATATACTATCAGAAATGCTATAGAGCTCCCACTCACTTTCTTGTAAGTACAAGTGTCTTCATAAACTTCGTATAAACCCAAAAGCTTTGATCACCTCATCAAAGCGTATATTCCAACTCCGAGATGTTTACACCGGTCCATAGATGGATTGCTGGAGCTTGCATACCTTTTTAGCATCCTTAGGATCCACAAAACCTTTAGGTTGCATCATATACAACTCTTAAGGAAAGCGGTTTTCACATCCATCTGCCAGATTTCATAATTGAAAAATGCAGCAATTGCTAACATAATTCTAACAGACTTAAGCATCACTACGAGTGAGAAAGTCTCATCATAGTCAACCGCTTGAACTTGTCGGAAACCTTTTGCGACAAGTCGAGCTTTATAGACGGTAACATTACCATCAGTGTTTATCTTCTTCTTATGGATCCATTTATTCACAATGGCTTGCTGATCATCGGGCAAGTCCACCAAAGTCCATACTTTATTCTCATACATGGATCCTATCTCGGATTTCATGGCATCAAGCCATTTTTTGGAATCCTGGCTCATCATAGCTTCTTCATAGTCGTAGGTTCGCCATTGTCTAACAACATGACTTCTAGGACTGGATTACCGTACCACTCTGGTGTGGAACGTACCCTGTTCGACCTACGAAGTTCAGTAGTAACTTGATCCGAAGTTTCATGATCATCATTGTCATTAGCTTCCTCTTCAGTTGGTGTAGGCATCACGGGAACTGCTTTATGTGATGTGCTACTTTCCAATTCGAGAGAAGATACGATTACCTCATCAAGTTCTACTTTCCTCCCAATCGCTTCTTTCGGGAGAAACTCCTTCTCTAGAAAAGATCCGTTCTTGGCAACAAAGATCTTGCCCTTGGATCTGTGGTAGAAGGTATACCCAATGGTCTCTTTAGGGTATCCTATGAAGACGCACTTCTCCCCTTTGGGTTTGAGCTTATCAGGCTGGAGCCTCTTGACATAAGTGTCGCATCCACGAACTTTGAGAAACGACAGATTAGGTTTCTTGCCAAACCACAACTCATACCATGTCGTCTCAACGGATTTAGACGATGCCCTATTTAAAGTGAATGCGGCTGTCTCTAATGCATAACCCCAAAAATGAAAGTGGCAAATCCGTAAGAGACATCATAGAATGCACCATATCCAATAGAGTATGATTATGACGTTCGGACACACCATTACACTCGGGTGTTCCAGGTGGCGTGAGGTGTGAAACAATTCCACATTGTCTTAAATGCATACCAAACTCGTAACTCAAATATAGAGGAGGCCAAAACATGTCATATAATGTTATAGGGGGGCAAATCATCTAAACCTATCTAATTTTGTCTGACAAATGAAAGACTACGAGTACATATAGGTGTATTTGTGAGAGCATAGGAGGGGCCTTGGCCCCTGCCAGCATCCCCTGCCTCCGCCACTGGGTTCACATGTATCAAATGATTCATAATCAAGTGATTTCAAAAGTCCATCAGCATGGAGTTTCTTCATGCGCTTTATACCAATATGACCTAAGTGGCAGTGCCATAAGTACCACCTTATCCAGGACACCGTCAACGAGGCAGCGCGTTACTGCCTGTTCGAGGACATCGCGGCAGAGGCAGACAGAGGCGATGGACGTAATCTCCACCGGCAACGTTGATGGCCAAGTGGTGGACTTTGGTGAGGAAGAATAGGACGTGCCCACGGCCCGCGAGGAGTAGACTAGGGTCGGTTACTTTTTCTATGTAAATTTACAAAATATTAATGAAAAATGGTGTGTCCGCTTTCATTTGGTGCACAAAGTTAGATGGTTGTGTCCAATTTGGGTTACACGGTTGGAGATGCCCTTAGAATGGGGCATCAATGTGATACAAACACAATGTCCGGCCTCCGTATAGTTAGGATGCACACAATTAACCCGAACACGCACACACAGAAATCACACTGACATCTAGCAAAGTCAAACAAGACAGAAGCTATGTCTTGATGAGAATGACATTTTGGAGACCGAGCTCCATGGAGCCCTTTATTTTTAAAAAAAATCAAATTCAAACTTTTATGTTTCAAAAAAATCTGAAAATATGCGTGTATGTAAGGATGTAACTCACATGTGTGTAAAAATTCATAATGAAATACTTTGAGCTGCGGCCTGTACAAAAAAGACAAATTCATAGCCTGAAAGGACGAATAGTATCATGTCTTAAACAGCCCTAGATTTTTTTTTTGCACAACCCTCATTTCAGCGTATTTGCCTTGAAAATTTACACACACATGTGTTACGCCTTCATGTATATCTATGTTTTTTTCAGAATTTTTTGAAACATAAAAATATGAAATTTGATGAAATTTGAATTTTGAATTCGGAGGCCTTATTGGAGCTAGGTCGCCAAAAGGGATTTCCGTGTCTTGATGGAGTAAAAGGAAAGAAAAACTCCGATGCGATATAAAATATACAACGGCAACCATATCCGTACTAACTATTTCTTAACATCACCAGTACAATGAGAAGGATTATTCAACAGCCACACCTTCATGATGGAAACGGCGATCAAACGCCATCGTCGCCGCCGGATCCAGCCAACGAAGGTCAGGTCATGGGTTTTCATTTCACCATGAAGAAGAAGAGGGCACCAATGGAGTTGGAGATCTGTTCAGATTCCCAGGTGCAAAAAATTCTGGCCTTCAAGCTCTTGTGCTGACTGGTGAACATGGAGGGATCGCATCACTGGAGTTCCTGCTGAAGAATCCCATGATGGATGATGAAATTCATGTTGTCAAGCTCTGAACAAGAAAAAAGAAGTGGTGCTATCTTGCTTCATGTTTGTCCTTGTGACCTTGAGTTGTAATGGCAGGTGTGAGTTTCTGGATGTGAACTGAGGATGAGTGCTGGTTTTAGTTCTCTTTAGTTTTAGTTTTCTAGTTCCTGGAACTGCAGTTTGGTTAGAGGATTTGTTGGTGCTGGTTTTGTCTCTTTATGAAATGGAGCAGGGGGTTTAAGCCCCTTCTGACCGGAAAAAAGACAAGTACAGAAAGATCTTCCAAGTCCAAGAAAGAAATAAAAATGTGAACGATCATGCCTGCAAGAGCGCCCGTTAATCAAATGACAGCTGAATCTGGCTTCAGGGAAGAACATGTCAATGCCAAATATGGAAATGGGAATAGCAACGCAAGTGGTAATAACTTGACAAAACAACACACTGGCTGAACCTGGCCATGGTCTTGTCAGACAGCCATCCAGAATGCAACATGCCTTGTGCTACTGTAAACTGCGAAGAGAAAATATTCTTGAGCACAAACTGCAATTTTATGATATGGTTATTAACGCAGATCAGTGCCTCTAGCCTATGATTAGTTAGTTAAACAGTAGAAGTACACTCCAGATTTGGCAGTATGTCTGTCCAATCCATGTGTTGATGGTCAGATTCAGGTTAAAATAAATAGTTCCATCAGGAATGGCTACATTAGCCTGCTCAGAGACACCTCCAACACCCAACATTATGATCAGGTGCCAATAGCAACTTGTAACAGGTTTGTCCATTTGCAATCATCAAGAGACAGGATGCATCATGCAAAGACAGAGCCACATGGCCTGCCTGGAACCCATCACGCACATCATAACATGCATGGGCAACAAAAGATGATAAACCCGTCACTTAAACACATGTTTTTTTTTTATGTAACACATGGTTACTGGGAAATATGCAATTGCAGAAAAAGAAAAAGAAATTGCGGGTAAAAGAAAAGAATAATTGCAATATGAAAAGAGGTGAGCATCAATAGGAATAATTTGACAAATGTCAACCTTGCAGCACTTGTCATGTCAGGAATTCATAATCCTGTTTCAAGACGCAAGAGTTATCATACCTTTCTACTTGAGCAATAAATGATAATCTCCTGAACTGAAATACTAGTGTGGACGAGTGTAACATTAAAAACTCTTATTATACCCCCAAATATGGACAACTTTACACCAAGAATAAACAACTTACACCAAGAGTAAACAATATATATACCATAAAAAAGAATTTCGACAAACCAAATGATTTCATATAGGCTAGAGCTGCCTAGGAAAAATCCATCAAAACTATTTGCAGGAAAGCTGCCCGTTTATCTTCAAAACTGTGACCTGTAAGTAGCCAGAGGCTTGACATACCAGTGCAAAACATCACATGTTCTTTCTTCTGGCCACTCGGTTGGACACCGGCACCATTGACTCAAAGCTTTCATACCCATCATCGAACACCCTGCTGCGACGCTCAAACGCCCTGCTGTGACGTAACAACTGGCTTGCTGAATCATACCCCATGAGTAGATGAAGTGCCGAGTCTGAAACCTTCTTGCTACTTTGTGTGGCAGCAAGGGATGGTCCAGCTCGAGTAGACAAGCTTCTTGTGAAAGATGCTCCACATTCTTCACTTACACTGACGGGATAAGAAGCACTCTCAGTTCTAGCAACTTTTCTGTTGTCAGCCTTGCTTAATTTTTGGGTTAGTTCCTTACTGGCATTTGCATTGGCTTGATTTACAGCAGGAACAGACAATACAATAACCTTGGAGCACTTACCACACTGCATTTTCCCAATCTTTCTTTTTGACATGTAGATATCTGATGGCATTTGAACCAAAAAGAAACAGCTGTTGCAGACGGTATATGGTGAAGCACCTGACAAAGGCCGCAAAATATGCTTTCTCACCACACGCTTCTGTTCCTTGAAGCTTGACTTGAGCGAATCGTGGTCAGGGATTGAGCTACCAGCTTGTGAGGATTGGTAATATGAATTCAACTCCCAAGCATCAAAGTTGTGCGGGATGTGCGCTTGCACATGTCCAAAATGGCAGTGTGCACATGAATGGGGTGGTGAGAAAGGATTTGGCGGGGGGTACCTTGGTGGCTTTCCATGACCATAATAGGAGTCTAGAGTACAAGAACTTGGGATGGAATCAGTATCAACACTTCGAAACTGTTGCTCAACATCATAGGTATTCAGTTGTTGTGGCTGGTATTCCAGGTCTTTCTTCTGATACCTTTTCTCCAAGCCCTTGTTGCTAGAAAGCCTATTTAGCTGATCTCTTAGACCATCCATCTTCTTGAGGCGCTCAAGTTGATCAACAGTCTTGAACTTACTTGATGTTTTTATCGACAAATCCCCTTGACTAGGTGACCCACTTGAGAGAGAACTGGAGGTCCCATCCATTTGTGATTCAATAAAGTTTTGGATTGACCTGAAGTCTTCAGAATCAAGAGAAAGTCCTTGACGAAGTAGACTATCTCTGTACCTGCATGATATCTCTTCTTTTTTCTTAGTGAAGCTAGTTGGGTTGCAATGAATCCTCTCATTTGACAAGCTTGAAAACCCAGCATCAGCTACTGGATTGTCAGCTTGAACACATAGAGTGGTGTTGTCATCTTCCGTACGGCCCTGCTTCTGTTCTTCAGTGCCATCATTGGAAGTTACCTCATGTTGATCAAAAATTTGTCCAGATTTGAGATGTTCGTCATTGAATGAAGAGATGTCCTCTTCACATGCAGTTTCAGTCCCCAGGTACTGTGGATCCTTATCATGCTCATTCTCATGAATTATTTCTGCAACGTCCTTATCTACAACCACGGCATGCTCATTCGCATGAAAGCAGTTGATCTTATTGTCATCTTCAATACAATCATCTTCCTTCTCTTTAGGGCCTTCAGTTGTTAGCTCGTTTTGTTGGAAACTTTGTCCAGATTTGAGATGTCCGTCACCAAAGGAAGAGATGCTTCCTTCACATGGCTTTGCACTTCCAGTGTCCAGGTATTGCGCATCCCTATCAATCTCATTCTCATGAATTGTGTCTGGGCTGTCTGTGTTTGTAAGCACGAAATGCTCATTCCCATGAACACAGACGATCTTATTATCATCTCCAGTCCAACCCTCTTCCAATTCTTTAGTGCCATAAGCTATTAGCTCATTCTTTTCAAAATTTTGTTCAGATTGTACATATTTGCCATCAGCTTCACATGCATTTGCACTTTCATTAACCAGGAATTGTGTATTCTTATCATGCTCCTTCACATGAATTTTCTCTCGAGTGTCTGTGTCTGCAACCCCAATATGATGTTCTGACAGTTCATCTGCATCACTGAAAGCATTTGCACTTTCATTAACCAGGAATTGAGGATCCTTATCATGTTCCTTCACATGAATTTTATCTTGAATGACTTTGTCTGCAACCGCAATATGATGTTCTAACGGTTCTTCTGGATCACTGAAATACCTCTCCAGTTCTTCAATCAATCGACCATGAGGATCACTTCGAGGGCTATCATTCATTTTGCCCCCTGACAAAAACCTTCGGCTACCAATTTGATTATGCAGAGCATCATTAAGCCCATTATTGTCTGCTACATCCAAAAAGTCTTCCTCATCATCACTTAATGATAAAGACCTCTCCAATTCCTCAATCAGATCTTCATAAGATTCAAAACATAAACCCCCATACGGTTGCAACCTCTCCTCTCTCCGAGCCACCATGTTAATGGATTTAGCCCCATCATTCTCATACAATTTGTTTGTCTCAGCTGCCTCATGGCAGTTCATATTTTTATTGCCAGCAGAATTTTTTTGCTCAGACATGCTCTCTATTTCTCCTATCACATTTTTACCGGAATCATCTCCCAGTTCCTCACCTGCGATGCTATGGACAGTTTCAGCTTCGCTGGCAACACTAGCATCGTTTGCATCATCCATAATACAACCCTTTTCCCCATCTGCATCTTCACTTATTTCAACACTCTGTACATTTTCTATTAGTTTCATACTAGAATTAACTGTGGCACCTTTGTCATCTGCCTCTTCGATCATAAACTCGGGGTCTCGGGCATTGCCAACACTTAGGGAACAATTCTCCTCACCGTCAACCTCGCCAGATGCTGCACTCTCTCCAACAGACATAGTCCTTTCTGTGTTAAGATTCTCACCGGAAATGGCATGCTTGCCGACAGAGGAAATATTTCCCTCAACCAAATTTTCACTAGGCTGCATATCAGCAGAGACAACTTTCAGTTCATCGGAACAAATAGACTTGCTGGTCTGAGGGGACCCTTCCAAGCTGTGTGGAAAATTGTTCTGTTCATCGGATACCGAATCAGGCTGAGTTACTTGCGCACCTCGATTTTTCGCTGCATCAAATATTCAACGACTATAAAAAAAGTCTGAAAAATAGAGATACTGCTTAGCCAGGCAAGAAGGATAGATCCTATGATTTATACCTCTAAGAATGGTGCCGCAGCCACCACACTGGTAAACCGGAATGGACGGGTACTCCACGAGAAGCTGGAGGCATTTGGGGCACCTGACGAACCGAAGATTCTGAGCTTCCATGGACATGATCTCCTCACCGCCACAGTATATCGGTTACAGAAGGTAGATGCACTTCAGTGAAAAGGTACCAACATCACCCCCTGATGACAATAATGAACTTCACCACAGTTATCTTCCACTCTCTGGCATCAAAACAATCTATTGTTACAAAGAATGGATACACTAATCAAGGAATAAGGATAATGCAGCAAGGAGGAACTCCACCACAATATATTTTCTTTCCCAGAAAAATAGACATCAGACGATTGTTTTTGATAGATTCATTTAGTCAACAACAGCTAGCTCAAGTTCAAGAATATAGATATATGTATAAAGAGAAAAAAAACGCCACCTGTCGCATCAAAAAACATGGCAGCAAGAAATCACATGGACCACGGATCAACCGAATCGATCAGGGAGCGCTTGCAGATCTAGGAAGGGGAGAAAAAATCTATAGCCGTGCGCAAAGGGAACACGAACCTTGTGCTCGTAAGACCACGGCACCGGAGAAGATCATCTCACGCCGCAATGTCTCGCTCCTCCTCCCGCCTCCCCAGGCGAGAGCGAACTCGGAGGGATCGCAAGGGGGGCGGTGAATCTTGGGCCACGGAGGAGGAGAGAGACGGAGCAAAAGCGAAAGGGGGAAAAGGAAGCTATGGCGTCAGTGATGTCCAGCTGAGCTCAGGGTCGGGCTGTCTGGTGAAAGTTGGAGGAGAGAGAAGGGGGGCGGGGGAGGGAGGAGACCATGGCAGGGGGGGCAAGAGAAAGAGGGGAGACGAGGGGGAGGAAATGGTGGTGTGTGATGCTGTGTTTTGGGGATGAGACAAGGCACGGTGCTGTCTGCTTGGCGGCATGACCACTTGACCACGCCAGTTTACTCGCTGGAAAATGTGTGTTTGTAATTAATTGCACGTGGACAAGTCAAGGGCTCAAAAGGACGCGGGTTTTAAGGGGGCAGCTAATCTAGAGCATCTACAAATCTAAGAGCATCTCTGACTTACCCCGCAAACCGTCATCTAGCAAATTTTGTTTACGATATCCTATAAACAAAATTTACGATAAGGCGGACGCGAAGACAGAACAAATCCCGCAAACATAACCGAAGTTCTACTTGATATTCAGACTAGTACTCCTCCTTCAATGTGCCCGCCCGAGCCGCTGCAGCTTCGTCCCTAGCGGCGGCCGCCTCCTTCGCATCAAACCAGGCGTGCTCGGCCGCCCGAAGGCGCTGGATCGTGAGATCAAAGATCCGATCGAGGTGGTTCAAGCTGCTCCATGCCCGTGCGTCGGCACTGCGGGAGCCGGCGCCACACCTGCGCGCCTGCGCATGGTGCCACTCCTTCACCGGCGAGCGGAGGAAGGAGCTCCCCGATTCACCATTGTTGTGGTGCTTGCGAGGCGGCTCGCCGCCGCGGCCACCCCTTCCATCACCCACGCACGACATCATGGATCTGCTATAGTGGCTGCGCGCAGCGCAAACGGCTGCCGGATGAAAGGGATTTCTTGCTAAAGTAGAGAGGATTTGCGGCGGAGAGGATAAGGGAAATGGCGGATTGATACCCTAAAAGCGGTCAAATCGGTATATGACTGGGATTCGGGGGCGGTTTACGGGCCTCCCATAAAACTTTAAAGGGTCAGGCCGTTTTTAGCGGAACTGTTCGGGCCGTCATTTTCGCCTGTCCCATAAAACCGCCGAAAAACGTGACCCAGCGAGCTTTACGGGATCTGCTAGAGATGCTATAAGGGCATCTCCAAAGCTGACCCGCAAATGTCTCCAGTATATATTCATTTTTCTGTTCATACGTGGTCCGCAAACAAGATGCGGGAGGGAGCCATCCAATGCTAATCACAAAGTATTCGGTTGGGAGAAGAAAAAGTAGGTGAAGACACTGCATGTGGTGGGATAATTGTGGTTTAGTTCCTCTTGGGAGGAGAGAGAGGAGAGGGGGACGATGCATGTGTGGTTGGGAGGAGAGAGAGAGAGAGGAGGGCGACCATGCATGTGATTGGTCAAGTGTGTGTCCGGACTTCGGCAAAGCCCCCATGTTTGTCTCTTGGATACCGGAATCCGTACATCCAGACTGCTAAACGTACATATGCAGGTCCCTGTTGGATGACAAAAGTGGACCAGACACTGTGGTCCGGACATATAGTGGAGGTTTGAGAATCCGCTTTGGAGATGCCCTAGTGGACTTTTTCTATTCATGGGAAGTCTTTTGATGATTGTTTAAGCAATCTTGATCGAGTTTTGCGGAGATGTGAACAAACAAATCTTGTCTTGAATTGGGAGAAGTGTCACTTTATGGTTAATGAAGGCATTGTCTTGGTTCATAAAATTTCTGAAAGAGGTATTGAAGTGGACCAAGCTAAGGTTGATGCAATTGAGAAAATGCCATGTCCCAAAGATATAAAAGTTATTCGTAGTTTCTTAGGTTATGCTGGTTTCTATAGGAGATTTATCAAAGACTTTTCTAAAATTTCCAGGCCTCTTACTAGTCTCTTGCAAAAGGATATCCCTTTTGTTTTTGATGATGATTGTTCAGAAGCCTTTGAAACACTCAGGAAAGCCTTAATTTCTGCACCTATTGTTCAACCACCTGATTGGAACTTACCTTTTGAAATTATGTGTGATGTTAGTGATTATGCTGTTGGTGTTGTTCTAGGACAAAGAGTTGATAAGAAACTGAATGTTATTCATTATGCTAGTAAAACTCTAGACAGTGCTCAAAGAAATTATGCTACTACTGAAAAAGAATTCTTAGCAGTTGTGTTTGCTTGTGATAAATTTAGACCTTATATTGTTGATTCCAAAGTAACTGTTCACACAGACCATGCTGCTATTAAATATCTTATGGAAAAGAAAGATACTAAACCTAGACTCATTCGATGGGTTCTCTTGTTACAAGAATTTGATTTACATATCAATGATAGAAAAGGAGCTGAGAACCCAGTAGCTGATAATTTGTCTAGGCTTGAAAATTTGCCCGATGACCCACTACCTATTGATGATAGTTTTCCTAATGAGCAGTTAGCTGCAATAAATGTTGCTCATAATACTCCTTGGTATGTTGATTATGCTAATTATATTGTTGCTAAATATTTACCACCTAGGTTTGCATACCAACAAAAGAAAACATTCTTCTATGATTTAAGACATTACTTTTGGGATGACCCACATCTTTACAAAGAAGGAGTAGATGATATTATTAGACGTTGTGTACCTGAGCATGAACAGGGACAAATCCTACGCAAATGTCACTCCGAAGCTTATGGAGGACATCATGCTGGAGATAGAACTGTTCACAAGGTATTGCAATCTGGATTTTATTGGCCTACTCTCTTCAAGGATGCCCGTAAGTTCATCTTATCTTGTGATGAATGCCAAAGAATAGGTAATATCGGTAAGCGTCAAGAAATGCCTATGAATTATTCACTTGCTGTTGAACCATTTGATGTTTGGGGAATTGATTATATGGGACCTTTTCCTTCCTCTAAAGGGTATACACATATCTTGGTTGCTGTTGATTATGTTAATAAATGGGTAGAAAATATTCCAACCAGTAGTGCTGATCACAACACCTCTATTAAAATGCTTAAGGAAGTTATTTTCCCAAGGTTTGGAGTCCCTAGATATTTAATGAATGATGGTGGTTCACACTTTATTGATGGTGCTTTCCGTAAAATGCTTGCCAAGTATGATGTTAACCATAGAATAGCATCACCTTATCATCCTCAGTCTAGTGGTCAAGTTGAACTTAGCAATAGAGAAATAAAATTAATTTTGCAAAAGATTGTTAATAGGTCCAGGAAGAATTGGTCTAAGAAATTAGATGATGCACTTTGGGCTTATAGAACAACATATAAAAATCCTATGGGTATGTCTCCATATAAAATGGTTTATGGAAAATCTTGTCATTTGCCTCTTGAGTTAGAACATAAAGCATATTGGGCCATCAAAAGAGCTTAATTATGATTTCAAACATGCCGGTGAAAAGAGGTTATTTGATATTAGCTCTTTAGATAAATGGAGAACCCAAGCTTATGAAAATGCAAAATTATTCAAAGAAAAAGTAAAAAGATGGCATGACAAAAGAATCCAAAAGCGTGATTTTAAAGTAGGAGAATATGTTCTTTTGTACAACTATCGTTTCATATTCTTTGCAGGAAAACTCCTCTCAAAATGGGAAGGCCCCTATGTTATCGAGGAGGTTTACCGATCTGGAGCCATCAAAATAAATAACTTCGAAGGTACTAACCTGAAGGTTGTCAATGGGCAATGAATAAAGCATTATATCTCAGGTACGCCCATTAATGTTGAAAGTAATGTTATCCAAACTTTGACACCGGAAGAATGCACAAAAGAGTCCTTCCGGAACACTCCAGAATCATGAAAATAAGGAGGTACGTGATACGGTAAGTAAATGGACTCCAAAAAATCCGCAAATATATGTTTTATCAGTTTTGGAATATTTAAAATTTTGGAAATAAAGAAACTTGCAGGAAGTGTCCCTTGGTGGGCACAAGACACCAGGGCGCGCCAGGCAGCCTGGTGCGCTCAGGTGGGTTGTGCCCACTTGGGACACCTTCCGTACTTCGTTTTTCTTTCGTATGCTGGTCCTCCAAGATAATATATATATATATACTTCCCGAACCTGTTGATCACCGTATCGCGGAGAAAATCCTTTGTTCTCTTTTCTCGTTGTTTTCTGCGCAGTTCTGGAAATATGTTGTCCCAAGACTCCGACGGAGAGAGCTATGTCTCACATCTCATTGCTGACCCAAAGACCTATGGGGACCTATCCCCTTATGGTCGAACTACAGATGACGAAGAGGATGCTCACTTGATGAAGATCGATGATTCAAGCTCGGAGGAGGAGGATGTCCCTCAACCTCAACCTGGGATATGCACGTGGAATTCAAGAAGTCAAGTCTTCCCAAGAGAGCTAACTGGTCTAAAATCCAATCTATTCATTTTCGTTTTAGGCAGAAATGCAAAGGGGATTTATGTTACAAGATCTTGAAGCTGGAGTTGGAAGTTGATGATTTAAAGGAGGAAATTGCTCTCCTCAACTATAATATGAAAAAGTTGAAGGCACAATTGTCATCATCACCATCATCTTCTTCACCACCAAAAGAGAACTGAGTATCGGGTATGGGCACTCCCCTTGGTATCCTATAAACAAAATTTACGGTAAGGCAGACGAGAAGATAGAACAAATCCCGCAAACATAACCGAAGTTCTACTTGATATTCAGACTAGTACTCCTCCTTCAATGTGCCCGCCCGAGCCGCTGCAGCTTCGTCCCTAGCGGCGGCGGCCTCCTTCGCATCAAACCAGGCGTGCTCGGTCGCCCGAAGGCGCTGGATCGCAAGATCAAAGATCCGGTCAAGGTAGTTCAAGCTGCTCCACGCCCGTGCGTCGGCACTGCGGGAGCCGGCGCCGTGCCTGCGCGCCTGCGCACGGTGCCACTCCTCCACCGGCGGGCGAAGGAAGGAGCTCCCTGACTCACCATTGTTGCGGTGCTTGTGAGGCGGCTCGCCACCGCGGCCACCCCTTCCATCGCCCGCGCACGACATCATGGATCTGCCATAGTGGCTACGCGCAGCACAAACGGCTACCGGAGGAAAGGGATTTCTCGCTAAAGTAGAGAGGATTTGCGGCGGAGAGGATAAGGGAAATGGCGGATGGATACCCTAAAAGCGGTTAAATCGGTATATGAGTGGGATTCGGGGGCGGTTTATGGGCCTCCCATAAAACTTTAAAGGGTCAGGCCGTTTTTAGCGGAACTGTTCGGGCCGTCATTTTCGCGTGTCCCGTAAAACCGCCGAAAAAACGCGGCCCCGCGAGCTTTATGGGATCTGCTAGAGATGCTATAAGGGCATCTCCAAAGCTGACCCACAAATGTCTCCGGTATATATTCATTTTTCTATTCGGACGTGGTCCGCAAACAAGATGCAGGAGGGAGCCATCCAATGCTAATCACAAAGTATTCGGTTGGGAGAAGAAAAAGTAGGTGAAGACATTTCATGTGGTGGGATAATTGTGGTTTAGTTCCTCTTGGGAGGAGAGAGGGGAGAGGGGGACGATGCATGTGTGGTTGGGAGGAGAGAGAGAGAGAAAGAGAGAGAGATAGAGGGCGACCATGCATGTGATTGGTCAAGTGTGTGTCCGGACTTCGGCAAAGCCCCCATGTTTGTCTCTTGGATACCGGAATCCGTACATCCAAACTGCTAAACATACATATACAGGTCCCTGTTGCATGACAAAAGTGGACCAGACACTGTGGTCCGGACATATAGTGGAGGTTTGAGAATCCGCTTTGGAGATGCCCTAGTGGACTTTTCTATTTATGGGAAGTCTTTTTACGATTGTTTAAGCAATCTTGATCGAGTTTTGCGGAGATGTGAACAAACAAATCTTGTCTTGAATTGGGAGAAGTGCCACTTTATGGTTAATGAAGGCATTGTCTTGGGTCATAAAATTTCTAAAAGAGGTATTGAAGTGGACCAAGCTAAGGTTGATGCAATTGAGAAAATGACATGTCCCTAAGATATTAAAGTTATTCGTAGTTTCTTAGGTTATGCTGGTTTCTATAGGAGATTTATCAAAGACTTTTCTAAAATTTCTAGGCCTCTTACTAGTCTCTTGCAAAAGGATATCCCTTTTGTTTTTGATGATGATTGTTCAGAAGCCTTTGAAACACTCAGGAAAGCCTTAATTTCTGCACCTATTGTTCAACCACCTGATTGGAACTTACCTTTTGAAATTATGTGTGATGTTAGTGATTATGCTGTTGGTGTTGTTCTAGGACAAAGAGTTGATAAGAAACTGAATGTTATTCATTATGCTAGTAAAACTCTAGACAGTGCTCAAAGAAATTATGCTACTACTGAAAAAGAATTCTTAGCAGTTGTGTTTGCTTGTGATAAATTTAGACCTTATATTGTTGATTCCAAAGTAACTGTTCACACAGACCATGCTGCTATTAAATATCTTATGGAAAAGAAAGATACTAAACCTAGACTCATTCGATGGGTTCTCTTGTTACAAGAATTTGATTTACATATCAATGATAGAAAAGGAGCTGAGAACCCAGTAGCTGATAATTTGTCTAGGCTTGAAAATTTTCCTGATGACCCACTACCTATTGATGATAGTTTTCCTAATGAGCAGTTAGCTGCAATAAATGTTGCTCATAATACTCCTTGGTATGTTGATTATGCTAATTATATTGTTGCTAAATATTTACCACCTAGGTTTACATACCAACAAAAGAAAACATTCTTCTATGATTTAAGACATTACTTTTGGGATGACCCACATCTTTACAAAGAAGGAGTAGATGATATTATTAGCCGTTGTGTACCTGAGCATGAACAGGGACAAATCCTACGCAAATGTCACTCCGAAGCTTATGGAGGACATCATGCTGGAGATAGAACTGTTCACAAGGTATTGCAATCTGGATTTTATTGGCCTACTCTCTTCAAGGATGCCCGTAGTTCATCTTATCTTGTGATGAATGCCAAAGAATAGGTAATATCGGTAAGCGTCAAGAAATGCCTATGAATTATTCACTTGTTGTTGAACCATTTGATGTTTGGGGAATTGATTATATGGGACCTTTTCCTTCCTCTAAAGGGTATACACATATCTTGGTTGCTGTTGATTATGTTAATAAATGGGTAGAAAATATTCCAACCAGTAGTGCTGATCACAACACCTCTATTAAAATGCTTAAGGAAGTTATTTTCCCAAGGTTTGGAGTCCCTAGATATTTAATGAATGATGGTGGTTCACACTTTATTGATGGTGCTTTCCATAAAATGCTTGCCAAGTATGATGTTAACCATAGAATAGCATCACCTTATCATCCTCAGTCTAGTGGTCAAGTTGAACTTAGCAATAGAGAAATAAAATTAATTTGGCAAAAGATTGTTAATAGGTCCAGGAAGAATTGGTCTAAGAAATTAGATGATGCACTTTGGGCTTATAGAACAACATATAATCCTATGGGTATGTCTCCATATAAAATGGTTTATGGAAAAGCTTGTCATTTGCCTCTTGAGTTAGAACATAAAGCATATTGGGCCATCAAAAGAGCTTAATTATGATTTCAAACATGCCGGTGAAAAGAGGTTATTTGATATTAGCTCTTTAGATAAATGGAGAACCCAAGCTTATGAAAATGCAAAATTATTCAAAGAAAAAGTAAAAAGATGGCATGACAAAAGAATCCAAAAGCGTGATTTTAAAGTAGGAGAATATGTTCTTTTGTACAACTATCGTTTCATATTCTTTGCAGGAAAACTCCTCTCAAAATGGGAAGGCCCCTATGTTATCGAGGAGGTTTACCGATCTGGAGCCATCAAAATAAATAACTTCGAAGGTACTAACCTGAAGGTTGTCAATGGGCAATGAATAAAGCATTATATCTCAGGTACGCCCATTAATGTTGAAAGTAATGTTATCCAAACTTTGACACCGGAAGAATGCACAAAAGAGTCCTTCCGGAACACTCCAGAATCATGAAAATAAGGAGGTACGTGATACGGTAAGTAAATGGACTCCGAAAAATCCGCAAAAATATTTTTTATCAGTTTTGGAATATTTAAAATTTTGGAAATAAAGAAACTTGCAGGAAGCGTCCCTTGGTGGGCACAAGACACCAGGGCGTGCCAGGCAGCCTGGTGCGCTCAGGTGGGTTGTGCCCACTTGGGACACCTTCCGTACTTCGTTTTTCCTTCGTATGCTGGTCCTCCAAGATAATATATATATATATATATATATATATATATATACTTCCCGAACCTGTTGATCACCGTATCGCGGAGAAAATCCTTTGTTCTCTTTTCTCGTTGTTTTCTGCGCAGTTCTGGAAATATGTCGTCCCAAGACTCCGACGGAGAGAGCTATGTCTCACATCTCATTGCTGACCCAAAGACCTATGGGGACCTATCCCCTTATGGTCGAACTACAGATGACGAAGAGGATGCTCACTTGATGAAGATCGATGATTCAAGCTCGGAGGAGGAGGATGTCCCTCAACCTCAACCTGGGATATGCACATGGAATTCAAGAAGTCAAGTCTTCCCAAGAGAGCTAACTGGTCTAAAATCCAATCTATTCATTTTCGTTTTAGGCAGAAATGCAAAGGGGATTTATGTTACAAGATCTTGAAGTTGGAGTTGGAAGTCGATGATTTAAAGGAGGAAATTGCTCTCCTCAACTATAATATGAAAAAGTTGAAGGCACAATTGTCATCATCACCATCATCTTCTTCACCACCAAAAGAGAACTGAGTATCGGGTATGGGCACTCCCCTTGGTATCCTATAAACAAAATTTACGGTAAGGCAGACGCGAAGATAGAACAAATCCCGCAAACATAACCGAAGTTCTACTTGATATTCAGACTAGTACTCCTCCTTCAATGTGCCCGCCCGAGCCGCTGCAGCTTCGTCCCTAGCGGCGGCGGCCTCCTTCGCATCAAACCAGGCGTGCTCGGTCGCCCGAAGGCGCTGGATCGCAAGATCAAAGATCCGGTCAAGGTAGTTCAAGCTGCTCCACGCCCGTGCGTCGGCACTACGGGAGCCGGCGTCGTGCCTGCGCGCCTGCGCACGGTGCCACTCCTCCACCGGCGGGCGGAGGAAGGAGCTCCCTGACTCACCATTGTTGCGGTGCTTGTGAGGCGGCTCGCCACCGCGGCCACCCCTTCCATCGCCCGCGCACGACATCATGGATCTGCCATAGTGGCTACGCGCAGCGCAAACGGCTACCGGAGGAAAGGGATTTCTCGCTAAAGTAGAGAGGATTTGCGGCAGAGAGGATAAGGGAAATGGCGGATGGATACCCTAAAAGCGGTTAAATCGGTATATGAGTGGGATTCGGGGGCGGTTTACGGGCCTCCCATAAAACTTTAAAGGGTCAGGCCGTTTTTAGCGGAACTGTTCGGGCCGTCATTTTCGCGTGTCCCGTAAAACCGCCGAAAAAACGCGGCCCCGCGAGCTTTATGGGATCTGCTAGAGATGCTATAAAGGCATCTCCAAAGCTGACCTGCAAATGTCTCCGGTATATATTCATTTTTCTATTCGGACGTGGTCCGCAGACAAGATGCAGGAGGGAGCCATCCAATGCTAATCACAAAGTATTCGGTTGGGAGAAGAAAAAGTAGGTGAAGACATTTCATGTGGTGGGATAATTGTGGTTTAGTTCCTCTTGGGAGGAGAGAGGGGAGAGGGGGACGATGCATGTGTGGTTGGGAGGAGAGAGAGAGAGAAAGAGAGAGAGATAGAGGGCGACCATGCATGTGATTGGTCAAGTGTGTGTCCGGACTTCCGCAAAGCCCCCATGTTTGTCTCTTGGATACCGGAATCCGTACATCCAAACTGCTAAACATACATATACAGGTCCCTGTTGCATGACAAAAGTGGACCAGACACTGTGGTCCGGACATATAGTGGAGGTTTGAGAATCCGCTTTGGAGATGCCCTAGTGGACTTTTCTATTTATGGGAAGTCTTTTTACGATTGTTTAAGCAATCTTGATCGAGTTTTGCGGAGATGTGAACAAACAAATCTTGTCTTGAATTGGGAGAAGTGCCACTTTATGGTTAATGAAGGCATTGTCTTGGGTCATAAAATTTCTAAAAGAGGTATTGAAGTGGACCAAGCTAAGGTTGATGCAATTGAGAAAATGACATGTCCCTAAGATATTAAAGTTATTCGTAGTTTCTTAGGTTATGCTGGTTTCTATAGGAGATTTATCAAAGACTTTTCTAAAATTTCTAGGCCTCTTACTAGTCTCTTGCAAAAGGATATCGCTTTTGTTTTTGATGATGATTGTTCAGAAGCCTTTGAAACACTCAAGAAAGCCTTAATTTCTGCACCTATTGTTTAACCACCTGATTGGAACTTGCCTTTTGAAATTATGTGTGATGTTAGTGATTATGCTGTTGGTGTTGTTCTAGGACAAAGAGTTGATAAGAAACTGAATGTTATTCATTATGCTAGTAAAACTCTAGACAGTGCTCAAAGAAATTATGCTACTACTGAAAAAGAATTCTTAGCAGTTGTGTTTGCTTGTGATAAATTTAGACCTTATATTGTTGATTCCAAAGTAACTGTTCACACAGACCATGCTGCTATTAAATATCTTATGGAAAAGAAAGATACTAAACCTAGACTCATTCGATGGGTTCTCTTGTTACAAGAATTTGATTTACATATCAATGATAGAAAAGGAGCTGAGAACCCAGTAGCTGATAATTTGTCTAGGCTTGAAAATTTGCCTGATGACCCACTACCTATTGATGATAGTTTTCCTAATGAGCAGTTAGCTGCAATAAATGTTGCTCATAATACTCCTTGGTATGTTGATTATGCTAATTATATTGTTGCTAAATATTTACCACCTAGGTTTACATACCAACAAAAGAAAACATTCTTCTATGATTTAAGACATTACTTTTGGGATGACCCACATCTTTACAAAGAAGGAGTAGATGATATTATTAGACGTTGTGTACCTGAGCATGAACAGGGACAAATCCTACGGAAATGTCACTCCGAAGCTTATGGAGGACATCATGCTGGAGATAGAACTGTTCACAAGGTATTGCAATCTGGATTTTATTGGCCTACTCTCTTCAAGGATGCCCGTAAGTTCATCTTATCTTGTGATGAATGCCAAAGAATATGTAATATCGGTAAGCGTCAAGAAATGCCTATGAATTATTCACTTGCTGTTGAACCATTTGATGTTTGGGGAATTGATTATATGGGACCTTTTCCTTCCTCTAAAGGGTATACACATATCTTGGTTGCTGTTGATTATGTTAATAAATGGGTAGAAAATATTCCAACCAGTAGTGCTGATCACAACACCTCTATTAAAATGCTTAAGGAAGTTATTTTCCCAAGGTTTGGAGTCCCTAGATATTTAATGAATGATGGTGGTTCACACTTTATTGATGGTGCTTTCCGTAAAATGCTTGCCAAGTATGATGTTAACCATAGAATAGCATCACCTTATCATCCTCACTCTAGTGGTCAAGTTGAACTTAGCAATAGAGAAATAAAATTAATTTTGCAAAAAGATTGTTAATAGGTCCAGGAAGAATTGGTCTAAGAAATTAGATGATGCACTTTGGGCTTATAGAACTGAAGGGTTTCGTAGTAATTTCAAAAATTTCCTACGCTCACGCAAGATCATGGTGATGCATAGCAACGAGGGGAGGAGTATGATCTACGTACCTTGTAGATCGACAACGGAAGCGTTTGGTTGATGTAGTCGTACGTCTCCACGGCCCGACCGATCAAGCACCGAAACTACGGCACCTCCGAGTTCTAGCACACGTTCAGCTCGATGACGATCCCCGGACTCCGATCCAGCAAAGTGTCAGGGAAGAGTTCCGTCAGCACAACGGCGTGGTGACGATCTTGATGCACTACTGCAGCAGGGCTTCGCCTAAACTCCGCTACAATATTATCGAGGACTATGGTGGAAGGGGGCACCGCACACGGCTAAGAATATGATCACGTGGATCAACTTGTGTTTCTCTGGGGTGCCCCTGCCTTCGTATATAAAGGACCAAAGGGGGGGTGCGGCCGGCCTAGGAGAGGCGCGCCAGGAGGAGTCCTACTCCCTCTGGGAGTAGGATTCCCCCCCCCCCAATCCTAGTTGGAATAGGATTCGCGGAGGGGGGAAAAGAGAGAGGGAGGCCGGCCCCCTCTCCTTGTCCTATTCGGACCAAGGGAGGGGAGGGGCGCGCGTCCCACTTTGGGCTGCCCCTTCTCTTTTCCACTAAGGCCCATTAAGGCCCATTCAGCTCCCGGGGGGTTCCGGTAACCTCCCGGTACTCCGGTAAAATCCCGATTTCACCCGGAACACTTCCGATATCCAAACATAGGCTTCCAATATATCAATCTTTATGTCTCGACCATTTCGAGACTCCTCGTCATGTCCGTGATCACATCCGGGACTCCGAACAACCTTCGGTACATCAAAACTCATAATAACTGTCATCGTAACCTTAAGCGTGCGGACCCTACGGGTTCGAGAACAATGTAGACATGACTGAGACACGTCTCCGGTCAATAACGAATAGCGGGACCTGGATGCCCATATTGGCTCCTACATATTCTACGAAGATCTTTATAGGTCAGACCGCATAACAACATACGTTGTTCCCTTTGTCATCGGTATGTTACTTGCCCGAGATTCGATCGTCGGTATCCCATACCTAGTTCAATCTCGTTACTGGCAAGTCTCTTTACTCGTTCTGTAATACATCATCCCGCAACTAACTCATTAGTCGCAATGCTTGCAAGGCTTAAGTGATGTGCATTACCGAGAGGGCCCAGAGATACCTCTCAGACAATCGGAGTGACAAAACCTAATCTCGAAATACGCCAACCCAACATGTACCTTTGGAGACACCTGTAGTACTCCTTTATAATCACCCAGTTACGTTGTGATGTTTGGTAGCACCCAAAGTGTTCCTCCGGTAAACGGGAGTTGCATAATCTCATAGTTACAGGAACATGTATAAGTCATGAAGAAAGCAATAGCAACATACTTAAACGATCAAGTGCTAAGCTAACGGAATGGGTCAAGTCAATCAGATCATTCAACTAATGATGTGATCGCGTTAATCAAATAACAACTCTTTGTCCATGGTTAGGAAACATAACCATCTTTGATTAACGAGCTAGTCAAGTAGAGGCATACTAGTGACACTCTGTGTTGTCTATGTATTCACACATGTATTATGTTTCCGATTAATACAATTCTAGCATGAATAATAAACTTTTATCATGACATAAGGAAATAAATAATAACTTTATTATTGCCTCTAGGGCATATTTCCTTCAGTCTCCCACTTGCACTAGAGTCAATAATCTAGATTTACACAGTAACGATTCTAACACCCATGGAGCCATGGTGCTGATCATGTTTTGCTTTTGGAAGAGGCTTAGTCAACGGGTCTGCAACATTCAGATCCGTATGTATCTTGCAAATCTCTATGTCTCCCACCTGGACTAGATCCCGGATGGAATTGAAGCGTCTCTTGATGTGCTTGGTTCTCTTGTGAAATCTGGATTCCTTCGCCAAGGCAATTGCACCAGTATTGTCACAAAAGATTTTCATTGGACCCGATGCACTAGGTACGATACCTAGATCGGATATGAACTCCTTCATCCAGACTCCTTCATTTGCTGCTTCCGAAGCAGCTATGTATTCCGCTTCACACGTAGATCCCGCCACGACACTTTGTTTAGAACTGCACCAACTGACAGCTCCACCGTTTAATGTAAACACGTATCCGGTTTGCGATTTAGAATCGTCCGGATCAGTATCAAAGCTTGCATCAACGTAACCGTTTATGATGAGCTCTTTGTCACCTCCATATATGAGAAACATATCCTTAGTCCTTTTCAGGTACTTCAGGATGTTCTTGACCGCTGTCCAGTGATCCACTCCTGGATTACTTTGGTACCTCCCTGCTAGACTTATAGCAAGGCACACATCAGGTCTGGTACACAACATTGCATACAAGATAGAGCCTATGGCTGAAGCATAGGGAACATCTTTCATCTTCTCTCTATCTTCTGCAGTGGTCGGGCATTGAGTCTTACTCAACTTCACACCTTGTAACACAGGCAAGAACCCTTTCTTTGCTTGATCCATTTTGAACTTCTTCAAAATCTTGTCAAGGTATGTGCTTTGTGAAAGTCCAATTAAACGTCTCGATCTATCTCTATAGATCTTTATGCCTAATATGTAAGCAGCTTCACCGAGGTCTTTCATTGAAAAACTCTTATTCAAGTATCCTTTTATGCTATCCAGAAATTCTATATCATTTCCAATCAGTAATATGTCATCCACATATAATATCAGAAATGCTACAGAGCTCCCACTCACTTTCTTGTAAATACAGGCTTCTCCAAAAGTCTGTATAAAACCAAATGCTTTGATCACACTATCAAAGCGTTTATTCCAACTCCGAGAGGCTTGCACCAGTCCATAAATGGATCGCTGGAGCTTGCACACTTTGTTAGCTCCCTTTGGATCGACAAAACCTTCCGGTTGCATCATATACAACTCTTCTTCCAGAAATCCATTCAGGAATGCAGTTTTGACATCCATCTGCCAAATTTCATAATCATAAAATGCTGCAACTGCTAACGTGATTCGGACAGACTTAAGCATCGCTACGGGTGAGAAGGTCTCATCGTAGTCAATCCCTTGAACTTGCCGAAACCCTTTTGCAACAAGTTGAGCTTTGTAGACAGTAATATTACCATCGGTGTTAGTCTTCTTCTTGAAGATCCATTTATTCTCAATTGCTTGCCGATCATTGGGCAAGTCAACCAAAGTCCACACTTTGTTCTCATACATGGATCCCATCTCAGATTTCATGGCTTCAAGCCATTTTGCGGAATCTGGGCTCACCATCGCTTCTTCATAGTTCGTAGGTTCATCATGATCTAATAGCATGACTTCCAGAACAGGATTACCGTACCACTCTAGTGCGGATCTTACTCTGGTTGATCTACGAGGTTCAGTAGTATCTTGTTCTGAAGTTTCATGATCATCATCATTAGCTTCCTCACTAATTGGTGTAGGTGTCATAGAAACAGTTTTCTGTGATGCACTACTTTCCAACAAGGGAGCAGGTACAGTTACCTCGTCAAGTTCTACTTTCCTCCCACTCACTTCTTTTGAGAGAAACTCCTTCTCTAGAAAGTTTCCGAACTTAGCAACAAAAGTCTTGCCTTCGGATCTGTGATAGAAGGTGTATCCAATAGTCTCCTTTGGATATCCTATGAAGACACATTTCTCCGATTTGGGTTCGAGCTTATCAGGTTGAAGTTTTTTCACATAAGCATCGCAGCCCCAAACTTTCAGAAATGACAACTTTGGTTTCTTGCCAAACCATAGTTCATAAGGCGTCGTCTCAACGGATTTTGATGGTGCCCTATTTAACGTGAATGCGGCCGTCTCTAAAGCATAACCCCAAAACGATAGCGGTAAATCTGTAAGAGACATCATAGATCGCACCATATCTAGTAAAGTACGATTACGACGTTCGGACACACCATTACGCTGTGGTGTTCCGGGTGGCGTGAGTTGCGAAACTATTCCGTATTGTTTCAAATGTACACCAAACTCGTAACTCAAATATTCTCCTCCACGATCAGATCGTAGAAACTTTATTTTCTTGTTACGATGATTTTCAACTTCACTTTGAAATTCTTTGAACTTTTCAAACGTTTCAGACTTATGTTTCATTAAGTAGATATACCCATATCTGCTTAAGTCATCTGTGAAGGTGAGAAAATAACGATATCCGCCACGAGCCTCAATATTCATCGGACCACATACATCTGTATGTATGATTTCCAGCAAATCTATTGCTCTCTCCATAGTACCGGAGAACGGCGTTTTAATCACTTGCCCATAAGGCACGGTTCGCAAGTACCAAGTGATTCATAATCAAGTGGTTCCAAAAGTCCATCAGTATGGAGTTTCTTCATGCGCTTTACACCGATATGACCTAAACGACAGTGCCACAAATAAGTTGCACTATCATTATCAACTCTGCATCTTTTGGTTTCAACACTATGAATATGTGTGTTACTACTATCGAGATTCAATAAGAATAGACCACTCTTCAAGGGTGCATGACCATAAAAGATATTACTCATATAAATAGAACAACCATTATTCTCTGATTTAAATGAATAACCGTCTCGCATCAAACAAGATCCAGATATAATGTTCATGCTCAACGCTGGCACCAAATAACAATTATTTAGGTCTAATATTAATCCCGAAGGTAGATGTAGAGGTAGCGTGCCGACCGCGATCACATCGACTTTGGAACCATTTCCCACGCGCATCGTCACCTCGTCCTTAGCCAATCTTCGCTTAATCCGTAGCCCCTGTTTCCAGTTGCAAATATTAGCAACAGAACCAGTATCAAATACCCAGGTGCTACTGCGAGCATTAGTAAGGTACACATCAATAACATGTATATCACATATACCTTTGTTCACCTTGCCATCCTTCTTATCCGCCAAATACTTGGGACAGTTCCGCTTCCAGTGACCAGTCTGCTTGCAGTAGAAGCACTCAGTTTCAGGCTTAGGTCCGGACTTGGGTTTCTTCTCTTGAGCAGCAACTTGCTTGCTGTCCTTCTTGAAGTTCCCCTTCTTCTTCCCTTTGCCCTTTTTCTTGAAACTAGTGGTCTTGTTGACCATCAACACTTGATGCTCCTTTTTGATTTCTACCTCCGCAGCTTTCAGCATTGCGAAGAGCTCGGGAATGGTCTTATTCATCCCTTGCATATTATAGTTCATCACGAAGCTCTTGTAGCTTGGTGGCAGTGATTGGAGAATTCTGTCAATGACGCGATCATCTGGGAGATTAACTCCCATCTGAATCAAGTGATTATTATACCCAGACATTTTGAGTATATGCTCACTGACAGAACTGTTCTCCTCCATCTTGCAGCTATAGAACTTATTGGAGACTTCATATCTCTCAATCCGAGCATTTGCTTGAAATATTAACTTCAACTCCTGGAACATCTCATATGCTCCATGACGTTCAAAACGTCGTTGAAGTCCCGGTTCTAAGCCGTAAAGCATGGCACACTGAAATATCGAGTAGTCATCAGCTTTGCTCTGCCAGACGTTCACAACATCAGGTGTTGCTCCAGCAGCAGGCCTGGCACCCAGCGGTGCTTCCAGGACGTAATTCTTCTGTGCAGCAATGAGGATAATCCTCAAGTTACGGACCCAGTCCGTGTAATTGCTACCATCATCTTTCAACATTGCTTTCTCAAGGAACGCATTAAAATTCAACGGAACAACAGCACGGGCCATTTATCTACAATCATACATAAACAAGCAAGATACTATCAGGTACTAAGTTCATGATAAATTTAGGTTCAATTAATCATATTACTTAAAGAACTCCCACTTAGATAGACATCCCTCTAATCCTCTAAGTGATTACGTGATCCAAATCAACTAAACCATGTCCGATCATCACGTGAGATGGAGTAGTTTCATTGGTGAACATCACTATGTTGATCATATCTACTATATGATTCACGCTCGACCTTTCGGTCTCCGTGTTCCGAGGCCATATCTGTATATGCTTGGCTCGTCAAGTATAACCTGAGTATTCCGCGTGTGCAACTGTTTTGCACCCGTTGTATTTGAACGTAGAGCCTATCACACCCGATCATCACGTGGTGTCTCAGCACGAAGAACTTTCGCAACGGTGCATACTTAGGGAGAACACTTCTTGATAATTTAGTGAGAGAGCATCTTATAATGCTACCGTCAATCAAAGCAAGATAAGATGCATAAAAGATAAACACCACATGCAATCAATATAAGTGATATGATATGGCCATCATCATCTTGTGCTTGTGATCTCCATCTCCTAAACACCGTCATGATCACCATCGTAGCATCATGACTTGACCATATCACATCACAACATGCCCTGCAAAAACAAGTTAGACGTCCTCTACTTTGTTGTTGCATGTTTTTACGTGGCTGCTACGGGCTTAAGCAAGAACCAATCTTACCTACGCATCAAAACCACAACGATAGTTTGTCAAGTTGGTGCTGTTTTAACCTTCGCAAGGACCGGGCGTAGCCACACTCAGTTCAACTAAAGTTGGAGAAACTGTCACCCGCAAGCCACCTATGTGCAAAGCACGTCGGGAGAACCGGTCTCGCGTAAGCGTACGCGTAATGTCGGTCCGGGCCGCTTCATCCAACAATACCGCCGAACCAAAGTATGACATGCTGGTAAGCGGTATGACTTATATCACCCACAACTCACTTGTGTTCTACTCGTGCATATAACATCAACATATAAAACCTAGGCTCGGATGCCACTGAAGGGTTTCGTAGTAATTTCAAAAATTTCCTACGCTCACGCAAGATCATGGTGATGCATAGCAACGAGGGGGGGGGAGTATGATCTACGTACCTTGTAGATCGACAACGGAAGCGTTTGGTTGATGTAGTCGTACGTCTCCACGGCCCGACCGATCAAGCACCGAAACTACGGCACCTCCGAGTTCTAGCACACGTTCAGCTCGATGACGATCCCCGGACTCCGATCCAGCAAAGTGTCGGGGAAGAGTTCCGTCAGCACGATGGCGTGGTGACGATCTTGATGCACTACTGCAGCAGGGCTTCGCCTAAACTTCGCTACAATATTATCGAGGACTATGGTGGAAGGGGGCACCGCACACGGCTAAGAATATGATCACGTGGATCAACTTGTGTTTCTCTAGGGTGCCCCTGCCTCCGTATATAAAGGACCAAAGGGGGGGTGCGGCCGGCCTAGGAGAGGCGCGCCAGGAGGAGTCCTACTCCCTCTGGGAGTAGGATTCCCCTCCCCCAATCCTAGTTGGAATAGGATTCGCGGAGGGGGGAAAAGAGAGAGGGAGGCCGGCCCCCTCTCCTTGTCCTATTCGGACCAAGGGAGGGGAGGGGCGCGCGGCCCACTTTGGGCTGCCCCTTCTCTTTTCCACTAAGGCCCATTAAGGCCCATTCAGCTCCTGGGGGGTTCCGGTAACCTCCCGGTACTCCGGTAAAATCCCGATTTCACCCGGAACACTTCCGATATCCAAACTGTTGGAAATATGCCCTAGAGGCAATAATAAAAGCATTATTATTATATTTCCTTGTTCATGATAATTGTCTTTATTCATGCTATAATTGAGTTATCCGGAAATCGTAATACATGTGTGAATAACAGACACCAACATGTCCCTAGTAAGCCTCTAGTTGACTTGCTCGTTGATCAACAGATAGTCATGGTTTCCTGACTATGGACATTGGATGTCATTGATAACGAGATCACATCATTAGGAGAATGATGTGATGGACAAGACCCAATCCTAAACATAGCACAAGATCGTATAGTTCGTTTGCTAGAGTTTTCCAATGTCAAAGTATCTTTTCCTTAGACCATGAGATCGTGTAACTCCCGGATACCGTAGGAGTGCTTTGGGTATACCAAACATCACAACGTAACTGGGTGACTATAAAGGTAGACTACGGGTATCTCCGAAAGTGTCTGTTGGGTTGACATGGATCAAGACTGGGATTTGTCACTCCGTATGACGGAGAGGTATCACTAGGCCCACTCGGTAATGCATCATCATAATGAGCTCAAAGTGACCAAGTGTCTGGTCACGGGATCATGCATTACGGTACGAGTAAAGTGACTTGCCGGTAACGAGATTGAACGAGGTATTGGGATACCGAGGATTGAATCTCGGGCAAGTAACATATCGATTGACAAAGGGAATTGCATACGGGGTTGATTGAATCCTCGACATCGTGGTTCATCCGATGAGATCATCGTGGAGCATGTGGGAGCCAACATGGGTATCCAGATCCCGCTGTTGGTTATTGACCTGAGAGTCGTCTCGGTCATGTCTGCTTGTCTCCCGAACCCGTAGGGTCTACACACTTAAGGTTCGGTGACGCTAGGGTTGTGAAGATATGTATATGCAGTAACCCGAATATTGTTCGGGGTCCCGGATGAGATCCCGGACGTCACGAGGAGTTCCGGAATGGTCCGGAGGTAAAGAATTATATATAGGAAGTGCTGTTTCGGCCATCGGGACAAGTTTCGGGGTCACCGGTATTGTACCGGGACCACCGGAAGGGTCCCGGGGGTCCACCGGGTGGGGCCACCTATCCCGGGGGGCCCCATGGGCTGAAGTGGGAGGGAACCCAGCCCAAAGTGGGCTGGGGCGCCACCCCCCAAGGGCCCATGCGCCTAGGGTTGGGGGGGAACCCTAGAGGGGGCGCCCCCTTGCTTGGGGGGCAAGCCCCCCACCCTTGGCCGCCGCCCCCCTAGTAGATTCCATCTACTAGGGCCGGCGCCCCCCCCTTGGCACCCCTATATATAGTGGGGGAGAGGAGGGACTTCATACACCAGCCCCTGGCGCCTCCCTCTCTCCCCGTTATGTCTCTCCCTCGTAGTATAGGCGAAGCCCTGCTACTGTCACGCCCTGCATCCACCACCACGCCGTCGTGCTGTTGGATCTTCGTCAACCTCTCCTTCCCCCTTGCTGGATCAAGAAGGAGGAGACGTCTCCCGTCCCGTACGTGTGTTGAACGCGGAGGTGCCGTCCGTTCGGCGCTTGGTCAACGGTGATTTGGATCACGTCGTGTTTGACTACATCATCACCGTTCTTTTGAACGCTTCCGTGCGCGATCTACAAAGGTATGTAGATGCATCCAATGACTCGTTGCTAGATGAACTCCTAGATGATCTTGGTGAAACGAGTAGGAAATTTTTTGTTTTCTGCAACGTTCCCCAACAGTGGCATCATGAGCTAGGTCTATGCATAGTTCTTCTTGCGCGAGTAGAACACAATTTGTTGTGGGCGTAGATTTGTCAACTTTCTTGCCGTTACTAGTCTTTTCTTGCTTCAGCGGCATTGTGGGATGAAGCGGCCCGGACCAACCTTACACGTACGCTTACGTGAGACCGGTTCCACCGACTAACATGCACTAGTTGCATAAGGTGGCTGGCGGGTGTCTGTCTCTCCCACTTTAGTTGGAGCGGATTCGATGAACAAGGTCCTTATGAAGGGTAAATAGAAGTTGACAAATCACGTTGTGGCTTTAACTTAGGTAAGAAGACGTTCTTGCTAGAACCCTAATTCAGCCACGTAAAACTTGCAACAACAATTAGAGGACGTCTAACTTGTTTTTGCAGCAAGTGGTTTGTGATATGATATGGCCAAAGTTGTGATGAATGATGAATGATCTATATGTGATGGATGAGATGTTCATGCTATTGTAATAGGAATCACGACTTGCATGTCGATGAGTATGACAACCGGCAGGAGCCATAGGAGTTGTCTTTATTCTTTTATATGACCTGCGTGTCATTAAGAAACGCCATGTAAATTACTTTACTTTATTGCTAAACGCGTTAGCCATAGTAGTAGAAGTAATAGTTGGCGAGCAACTTCATGGAGACACGATGATGGAGATCATGATGATGGAGATCATGGTGTCAAGCCGGTGACAAGATGATCATGGAGCCCCAAGATGGAGATCAAAGGAGCTATGTGATATTGGCCATATCATGTCACGTTTATTATGTGATTGCATGTGATGTTTATCATGTTTTGCATCTTGTTTACTTAGAACGACGGTAGTAAATAAGATGATCCCTCATAACAATTTCAAGAAGTGTTCTCCCCTAACTGTGCACCGTTGCTAAAGTTCGTCGTTTCGAAGCACGCCATGATGATCGGGTGTGATAGATCCTTACGTTCACATACAACGTGTGTAAGACAGTTTTACACATGCAAAACATTTAGGGTTAACTTGACAAGCCTAGCATGTACAGACATGGCCTCGGAACACAGTAGACCGAAAGGTCGAGCATGAGTCGTATAGAAGATACGATCAACATGAAGATGTTCACCGACGTTGACTAGTCCATCTCACGTGATGATCGGACACGGTCTAGTTAACTCGGATCATGTAATACTTAGATGACTAGAGGGATGTCTGATCTAAGTGGGAGTTCATTAATAATTTGATTAGATGAACTTAATTATCATGAACTTAGTCTAAAATCTTTGCAATATGTCTTGTAGATCAAATGGCCAACGTAGTCCTCAACTTCAACGCGTTCCTAGAGAAAACCAAGCTGAAAGACGATGGCAGCAACTATACGGACTGGGTCCGGAACCTGAGGATCATCCTCATAGCTGCCAAGAAAGATTATGTCCTACAAGCACCGCTAGGTGAAGCTCCCGTCCCACAGAACCAAGACGTTATGAACGCTTGGCAGACACGTGTTGACGACTACTCCCTCGTTCAGTGTGGCATGCTTTACAGCTTAGAGCCGGGGCTCCAAAAGCGTTTTGAGAGACATGGAGCATATGAGATGTTCGAAGAGCTGAAAATGGTTTTTCAAGCTCATGCCCGGATCGAGAGATATGAAGTCTCCGATAAGTTCTTCAGCTGTAAGATGGAGCAAAATAGTTCTGTCAGTGAGCACATACTCACTATGTCTGGGTTACATAACCGCTTGTCTCAGCTGGGAGTTAATCTCCCGGATGATGCGGTCATTGACAGAATCCTCCAGTCGCTTCCACCAAGCTACAAGAGCTTTGTGATGAACTTCAACATGCAGGGGATGCAAAAGACCATTCCTGAGTTGTTCTCAATGCTGAAATCAGCGGAGGTAGAAGTCAAGAAGGAACATCAAGTGTTGATGGTCAATAAAACCACTAAGTTCAAGAAGGGCAAGGGTAAAAAGAACTTCAAGAAGGACGGCAAGGAAGTTGCCGCGCCTGGCAAGCAAGCTGCCGGGAAGAAGCCAAAGAATGGACCCAAGCCCGAGACTGAGTGCTTTTATTGCAAGGGAAGCGGTCACTGGAAGCGGAACTGCCCTAAATACTTAGCAGACAAGAAGGCCGGCAAAACAAAAGGTATATGTGATATACATGTAATTGATGTGTACCTAACCAGTACTCGTAGTGACTCCTGGGTATTTGATACCAGTGCCGTTGCTCATATTTGTAACTCACAGCAGGAGCTGCGGAATAAACGGAGACTGGCGAAGGACGAGGTGACGATGCGCGTCGGGAATGGTTCCAAGGTCGATGTGATCGCCGTCGGCACGCTGCCTCTACATTTACCTACGGGATTAGTTTTAAACCTCAATAATTGTTATTTAGTGCCAGCTTTGAGCATGAACATTGTATCGGGATCTCATTTAATTCGAGATGGCTACTCATTTAAATCTGAGAATAATGGTTGTTCCATTTATATGAGAGATATGTTTTATGGTCATGCTCCGATGGTGAATGGTTTATTCTTTATGAATCTCGAGCGTAATGCTACACATATTCATAGTGTAAGTACCAAAATATGTAAGATTCATAATGATAGTCCCACATACTTGTGGCACTGCCGCCTTGGTCACATAGGTGTCAAACGCATGAAGAAGCTCCATGCAGATGGACTTTTAGAGTCTCTTGATTATGAATCATTTGACACGTGCGAACCATGCCTCATGGGTAAAATGACCAATACTCCGTTCTCAGGAACAATGGAGCGAGCAACCAACTTATTGGAAATCATACATACTGATGTGTGCGGTCCAATGAGTGTTGAGGCTCGCGGTGGCTATCGTTACGTTCTCACCCTCACTGATGACTTGAGTAGATATGGGTATGTCTACTTAATGAAACACAAGTCTGAAACCTTTGAAAAGTTCAAGGAATTTCAGAGTGAGGTTGAAAATCAACGTGACAGGAAAATCAAGTTTCTACGATCAGATCGTGGAGGAGAATACTTGAGTCACGAGTTTGGCACACACTTAAGAAAATGTGGAATAGTTTCACAACTCACGCCGCCTGGAACACCTCAGCGTAACGGTGTGTCCAAACATCGTAATCGCACTCTATTAGATATGGTGCGATCTATGATGTCTCTTACTGATTTACCACTATCTTTTTGGGGCTATGCTTTAGAGACTGCTGCATTCACTTTAAATAGGGCTCCGTCGAAATCCGTTGAGACGACACCGTATGAATTATGGTTTGGGAAGAAACCTAAGCTGTCGTTTCTAAAAGTTTGGGGATGCGATGCTTATGTCAAGAAACTTCAACCTGAAAAGCTCGAACCCAAGTCGGAAAAATGCGTCTTCATAGGATACCCAAAAGAAACTATTGGGTACACCTTCTACCTCAGATCCGAAGGCAAGATCTTTGTTGCCAAGAATGGGTCCTTTCTAGAGAAAGAGTTTCTCTTGAAAGAAGTAAGTGGGAGGAAAGTAGAGCTTGATGAAGTATTACCTCTTGAACCGGAAACTGGCGCAACTCAAGAAAATGTTCCTGAGGTGCCTGCACCGACTAGAGAGGAAGTTAATGATAATGATCAAGATATTTCTGATCAAGCTCCTACTGAGATTCGAAGGTCCACAAGGACACGTTCCGCACCAGAGTGGTACGGCAACCCTGTCTTGGAAATCATGTTGTTAGGCAACGGTGAACCTTCGAACTATGAAGAAGCGATGGCGGGCCTGGATTCCGACAAATGGCTAGAAGCCATGAAATCCGAGATAGGATCCATGTATGAAAACAAAGTATGGACTTTGACTGACTTGCCCGTTGAACGGCGAGCCATAGAAAATAAATGGATCTTTAAGAAGAAGACAGACGCGGATGGTAATGTGACCATCTATAAAGCTCGGCTTGTCGCTAAGGGTTATCGACAAGTTCAAGGGATTGACTATGATGAGACTTTCTCACCGGTAGCGAAGCTGAAGTCCGTCCGAATCATGTTAGCGATTGCCGCATTCTATGATTATGAAATATGGCAAATGGACGTCAAAACGGCATTCCTTAATGGTTTCCTTAAGGAAGAATTGTATATGATGCAGCCGGAAGGTTTTGTCGATCCTAAGAATGCTGACAAGGTATGCAAGCTCCAACGCTCGATTTATGGGCTGGTGCAAGCATCTCGGAGTTGGAACATTCGCTTTGATGAGATGATCAAAACGTTTGGGTTTACGCAGACTTATGGAGAAGCCTGCGTTTACAAGAAAGTGAGTGGGAGCTCTGTAGCATTTCTCATATTATATGTAGATGACATACTTTTGATGGGAAATGATATAGAACTCTTGGACAGCATTAAGGCCTACTTGAATAAGAGTTTTTCAATGAAGGACCTTGGAGAAGCTGCTTATATATTAGGCATCAAAATCTATAGAGATAGATCAAGATGCCTCATAGGTCTTTCACAAAGCACATACCTTGATAAGATATTGAAGAAGTTCAATATGGATCAATCTAAGAAGGGGTTCTTGCCTGTGTTACAAGGTATGAAATTGAGCTCAGCTCAATGTCCGACCACGGCAGAAGATATAGAAGAGATGAGCGTCATCCCCTATGCATCAGCCATAGGTTCTATTATGTATGCCATGCTGTGTACCAGACCTGATGTAAACCTTGCCGTAAGTTTGGTAGGAAGGTACCAAAGTAATCCCGGCAAGGAACACTGGACAGCGGTCAAGAATATCCTGAAGTACCTGAAAAGGACTAAGGAAATGTTTCTCGTTTATGGAGGTGACGAAGAGCTCGTCGTAAAGGGTTACGTCGACGCTAGCTTCGACACAGATCTGGATGACTCTAAGTCACAAACCGGATACGTGTATATATTGAATGGTGGAGCAGTGAGCTGGTGCAGATGCAAGCAGAGCGTCGTGGCAGGATCTAAATGTGAAGCGGAGTACATGGCAGCCTCGGAGGCAGCACATGAAGCAATATGGGTGAAGGAGTTCATCACCGACCTAGGAGTGCGTCGGGGCCAATCAAACTCTTTTGTGACAACACTGGAGCTATTAGCTTGCCAAGGAGCCCAGGTTTCACAAGAAGACAAGGCACATCAAGCGTCGCTTCAACTCCATTCGTGAAAATGTTCAAGATGGAGACATAGAGATTTGTAAAGTACACACGGACCTGAATATAGAGGATCCGTTGACTAAACCTCTCCCTAGAGCAAAACATGATCAACACCAGAATTCCATGGGTGTTCGATTCATCACAATGTAACTAGATTATTGACTCTAGTGCAAGTGGGAGACTGTTGGAAATATGCCCTAGAGGCAATAATAAAAGCATTATTATTATATTTCCTTGTTCATGATAATTGTCTTTATTCATGCTATAATTGAGTTATCCGGAAATCGTAATACATGTGTGAATAACAGACACCAACATGTCCCTAGTAAGCCTCTAGTTGACTTGCTCGTTGATCAACAGATAGTCATGGTTTCCTGACTATGGACATTGGATGTCATTGATAACGAGATCACATCATTAGGAGAATGATGTGATGGACAAGACCCAATCCTAAACATAGCACAAGATCGTATAGTTCGTTTGCTAGAGTTTTCCAATGTCAAAGTATCTTTTCCTTAGACCATGAGATCGTGTAACTCCCGGATACCGTAGGAGTGCTTTGGGTATACCAAACGTCACAACGTAACTGGGTGACTATAAAGGTAGACTACGGGTATCTCCGAAAGTGTCTGTTGGGTTGACATGGATCAAGACTGGGATTTGTCACTCCGTATGACGGAGAGGTATCACTGGGCCCACTCGGTAATGCATCATCATAATGAGCTCAAAGTGACCAAGTGTCTGGTCACGGGATCATGCATTACGGTACGAGTAAAGTGACTTGCCGGTAACGAGATTGAACGAGGTATTGGGATACCGACGATCGAATCTCGGGCAAGTAACATATCGATTGACAAAGGGAATTGCATACGGGGTTGATTGAATCCTCGACATCGTGGTTCATCCGATGAGATCATCGTGGAGCATGTGGGAGCCAACATGGGTATCCAGATCCCGCTGTTGGTTATTGACCTGAGAGTCGTCTCGGTCATGTCTGCTTGTCTCCCGAACCCGTAGGGTCTACACACTTAAGGTTCGGTGACGCTAGGGTTGTGAAGATATGTATATGCAGTAACCCGAATATTGTTCGGGGTCCCGGATGAGATCTCGGACGTCACGAGGAGTTCCGGAATGGTCCGGAGGTAAAGAATTATATATAGGAAGTGCTGTTTCGGCCATCGGGACAAGTTTCGGGGTCACCGGTATTGTACCGGGACCACCGGAAGGGTCCCGGGGGTCCACCGGTTGGGGCCACCTATCCCGGGGGGCCCCATGGGCTGAAGTGGGAGGGAACCCAGCCCAAAGTGGGCTGGGGCACCACCCCCCCAAGGGCCCATGCGCCTAGGGTTGGGGGGGGAACCCTAGAGGGGGCGCCCCCTTGCTTGGGGGGCAAGCCCCCCACCCTTGGCCGCCGCCCCCCTAGTAGATTCCATCTACTAGGGCCGGCGCCCCCCCCTTGGCACCCCTATATATAGTGGGGGAGAGGAGGGACTTCATACACCAGCCCCTGGCGCCTCCCTCTCTCCCCGTTACGTCTCTCCCTCGTAGTATAGGCGAAGCCCTGCTACTGTCACGCCCTGCATCCACCACCACGCCGTCGTGCTGTTGGATCTTCGTCAACCTCTCCTTCCCCCTTGCTGGATCAAGAAGGAGGAGACGTCTCCCGTCCCGTACGTGTGTTGAACGCGGAGGTGCCGTCCGTTCGGCGCTTGGTCATCGGTGATTTGGATCACGTCGTGTTCGACTACATCATCACCGTTCTTTTGAACGCTTCCGTGCGCGATCTACAAAGGTATGTAGATGCATCCAATGACTCGTTGCTAGATGAACTCCTAGATGATCTTGGTGAAACGAGTAGGAAAATTTTTGTTTTCTGCAACGTTCCCCAACACAAACATAGGCTTCCAATATATCAATCTTTATGTCTCGACCATTTCGAGACTCCTCGTCATGTCCGTGATCACATCCGGGACTCCGAACAACCTTCGGTACATCAAAACTCATAATAACTGTCATCGTAACCTTAAGCGTGCGGACCCTATGGGTTTAAGAACAATGTAGACATGACCGAGACACGTCTCCGGTCAATAACCAATAGCGGGACCTGGATGCCCATATTGGCTCCTACATATTCTACGAAGATCTTTATCGGTCAGACCGCATAACAACATACGTTGTTCCCTTTGTCATCGGTATGTTACTTGCCCGAGATTCGATCGTCGGTATCCCATACCTAGTTCAATCTCGTTACTGGCAAGTCTCTTTACTCGTTCTGTAATACATCATCCCGCAACTAACTCATTAGTCGCAATGCTTGCAAGGCTTAAGTGATGTGCATTACCGAGAGGGCCCAGAGATACCTCTCCGACAATCGGAGTGACAAAACCTAATCTCGAAATACGCCAACCCAACATGTACCTTTGGAGACACCTGTAGTACTCCTTTATAATCACTCAGTTACGTTGTGATGTTTGGTAGCACCCAAAGTGTTCCTCCGGTAAACGGGAGTTGCATAATCTCATAGTTACAGGAACATGTATAAGTCATGAAGAAAGCAATAGCAGCATACTTAAACGATCAAGTGCTAAGCTAACGGAATGGGTCAAGTCAATCAGATCATTCAACTAATGATGTGATCCCGTTAATCAAATAACAACTCTTTGTCCATGGTTAGGAAACATAACTATCTTTGATTAACGAGCTAGTCAAGTAGAGGCATACTAGTGACACTCTGTTTTGTCTATGTATTCACACATGTATTATGTTTCCGATTAATACAATTCTAGCATGAATAATAAACTTTTATCATGACATAAGGAAATAAATAATAACTTTATTATTGCCTCTAGGGCATATTTCCTTCAAGAACAACATATAAAAATCATATGGGTATGTCTCCATATAAAATGGTTTATGGAAAAGCTTGTCATTTGCCTCTTGAGTTAGAACATAAAGCATATTGGGCCATCAAAAGAGCTTAATTATGATTTCAAACTTGCCGGTGAAAAGAGGTTATTTGATATTAGCTCTTTAGATAAATGGAGAACCCAAGCTTATGAAAATGCAAAATTATTCAAAGAAAAAGTAAAAAGATGGCATGACAAAAGAATCCAAAAGCATGAGTTTAAATTAGGAGAATTTGTTCTTTTGTACAACTATCGTTTCATATTCTTTGCAAGAAAACTCCTCTCAAAATGGGAAGGCCCCTATGTTATCGAGGAGATTTACCGATCTGGAGCCATCAAAATAAATAACTTCGAAGGTACTAACCTGAAGGTTGTCAATGGGCAATGAATAAAGCATTATATCTCAGGTACGCCCATTAATGTTGAAAGTAATGTTATCCAAACTTTGACACCGGAAGAACACATAAAAGAGTCCTTCCGGAACACTCTAGAATCATGAAAATATGGAGGTACGTGATAAGGTAAGTAAATGGACTTCGAAAAATCCGCAAAAATATGTATTATCAGTTTTGGAATATTTAAAATTTTGGAAATAAAGAAACTTCCAGGAAGCGTCCCCTGGTGGGCACAAGACACCAGGGTGCGCCAGGCAGCCTGGCGCGCCCAGGTGGGTTGTGCCCACTTGGGACACCTTCCGTACTTCATTTTTCTTCCTTATGCTAGTCCTCCAAGATAATATATATATACACACTTCCCGAACCTGTTGATCACCGTATCGCAGAGATAATCCTTTGTTCTCTTTTCTCGCTATTTTCTGCGCAGTTCTGGAAATATGTCGTCCCAAGACTCTGACGGAGAGTGTTATGTCTCACATCTCATTACTGACCCAAAGACCTATGGGGACCTATCCCCTTATGGTCGAACTACAGATGACGAAGAGGATGCTCACTTGATGAAGACCGATGATTCAAGCTCGGAGGAGGAGGATGTCCCTCTACCTGAACCTGGGGATATGCACGTGGAATTCAAGAAGTCAAGTCTTCCCAAGAGAGCTAACTGGTCTAAAATCCAATCTATTCCTTTTCGTTTTAGGCAGAAATGCAAAGGGGATTTATGTGACAAGATCTTGAAGCTGGAGTTGGAAGTCGATGATTTAAAGGAGGAAATTGCTCTCCTCGACTATAATATGAATAAGTTGAAGGCACAATTGTCATCATCACCATCATCTTCTTCACCACCAAAAGAGAACTGAGTATCGGGTATGGGCACTCCCCTTGGCTTCCGCCAAGCTTGGGGGAGGTGCCCCGGTATCGTATCACCCCACTATCTTTTTGCTTTTAATTATTTTAGTTCGATCTTTTGCTTTAGATGAATAAAAGTTTAGTTCGATCCTTTCTTCTTTGAGAGTTTTCTTAGTGATCTATCCTTCTAATCGTGTGCAAGTTATATAATAAAGTTAGTTTGAGTTTTTGCTTTCTTTACTTTCATGTTTGCAAATAAAAGAAAAAGAAATAAGAAAGAATAAAAGAAAGGAACTAAATAGGTGAAGAAAATATCATATGCTAATCCTATGGTAGGTGATGACACCACATAAGGAAAAGTAGAGTTAATACCACTTGTAGTGCATAAAATTGTCCTGGTGGGAACAAGTTCATACAAGAACTAAAAAACCCCACAAAAGTAGTACAACAACTTTGCTAACAGAACATTTTAGTCCATTTCCGTCTATTCTGCCGGTGCGTCATCTCCTGCCGTTATAACATGCTTCTACAGTTGCTGACGTGAAACCGGGCCCGTATGTCAGTGTCACAAAGAAAGAATAAACCAAAACAACAAAATAGCGAGCTGAGGGGTTTCGAACCGCAGACCTCGTGCACAAGTTAGCTTGCAACTAGCAGCGCGCTAACCACCCCAACATAAGGCGCGAGTCAATCCAAACAGAGCTGCACATCTTATAGTCTTTGGTCGCGCACGGCACGAGAACACTTCAACCGATCACTGATCGGTATACCTAAAAGAAATATGTACTCCTATTTAATACAAATACTTTTTGTGGGCCTAAGAGCAACTCCAACGGGGCAACCCATGTCCGTTTGAGTCGTCATGGACAAAAAAACCAGCCCAACGCACCGACCCATTTCAAAAATCGTTCGCTTCGCGTCCGCACGAACCCATTTCCGGCCCAAAATTGCGCCTAAAATGCATCGGCACGGACGCGAAGCGGACGCGCTGCGTGTCCCATCGGTGTCCGCCGCGGTCCCACTTGGCCGCCACGCAACTACTGACCGTCATCTAATTTATGACGACCACAGACACCAGGTCCACTAGTCAGCCGGTGAAAACGTTGTTTCTTAACCCACGTGTGCGGGGAAGGGGGCGGCCTCATCCACTTCCGTCCACATCTGGCCCCCACCACCCCTTCATGCTTCCTCGCCGGCGACAACCTAAACCCTAGCAATGGGCCTCTTCGGCAACAGCTCCGGCAGCGACAAGGGCAAGGGCACCCCGGCGCCTCATCCTCCCGTGCTCCTCCTCCCCCCCTCCTCCACCGGCGCGTTCCCACTTAGGTCGGCAGCGTCTGCACATCCCGGTGCACCAAACATGGTGGCACTAGGAGTACAGGCAGTCATTGCCTTACCCTGACATGACGCTGTCGTGCCACTGGCACCTTGATCTGTAACAGATCCCGGTGCCGGCGATTCCGCGGTCACAGCGGGCGCATGACGAGGAGGTGCGCAGCTCACGCCAGCGCAGCGGCGAATGCCCGAGTATGCCACTGACTCTCCCAACTGGGAGGCCTGATTTACCCTCGAACACGAGGAGCAACGGCGGTGAAGCGTCCACATCAACCCCTTGTTTCCACCGCCGCCCCTTAGGGTAGAGCCGGAGGAAGAGGAGGTGGAGGCGGAGTACCAAGCCACCCTCGAGGAGGCCCTGCAGCACGCACTAGAGACGAGCTGACTCAAGGAGGACGACCATTAGGATGGGATGGAGCAAGCCCTTTTGTCTGCGGCGGGGGACTCTTTCTAGGCACCCTTGTTCGTGCCGCCACCGCTGTCGGCACCGCCCGTCGTCGAGCTCAAGGCTGAGCTGGAGCCGAAGCACGATCCAACTCTCACGTGCAAGCGGTCCCCCCTCTTGGCCGGAGGAGACCTAATCGTGGACCGATGAGGTCCGTGAGTGGGTGAGCACGCCTCCCTGCTACTTCGATGCCACGCCGGAAGAAGAGGCGGCCCAATTGTGCCTCTACATCAAATGATGCACACAACCAATGATTTATGGTTACTGATGGTGAATTATGAGAAAATGATTCCTTACAGTGGCCGCCACCCCAAAACCATGGTTTCTTTGCCTCCCACTGACATCATCCCCGGTCTGCCTCGCCTCCTGTGAAGGGGACAATGTTGTGTTGTGGGATAGTGACTGTATCGGCGGGATGACGGATCTGCTCAATGTAGCCAGCACAGAAATATAGCTATGTTAGCTGGCCTGGTTATTTGGTCTCGGTCGTTGAATATATGCTAGTGGTTCATATATCGAAGCTAGTGAACAGCGGCATCGTGGTCCGGCTCATGTACAAGAAACCCTGGCTCAAACATGAAGCATACATACTCAAATGGATCACTGAACGTATCTTTAGTGGAGAATACAGCTCTTCGTATTTAAGAAAAAATTATGAGTGTAAACTGTACGTGAATAAAATATTATAAAGGTTGCAGCTCCAATTTGTACAACAAGTGTTTTTTGTCAGAGTGTTTAGCGCGTTGCAGTTTTGGCAAGCAGACTGAGTGCACGAGGTCTTCGTTTCGAATCCGGCTGCGTACTATTTTATTCTTTTGTGTGCGACACTGACAAATGGAGCCGGTTCCATACGTTATAACAGCAGAGACGGTGCACCGGCAGAATAGACGGAAATGGACTAAGATGTTCCGCTAGCAAAAGTTTGTGTACTACTTTTATGGGTTTTTTTTAATTCTTGTATGAACTTGTTCCCACCAGGACAAGTTTATGTACTAGAAGTGGTATTAACTCAGAAAAGTATAAGTAGAAAAAAATATTAGAGATTAACAAACATAGCATTAGTCAATGATGCAACTCATGAAAGAATTAATAAGGGAAGAGAAGATTCACATATAAATATACTATCCTGGAAATCCTTTGTGATTGTGAGCCCTCATCAAAATATTATATGCTAAAATTGTTGACGTTCGACAAGGAATACAACCTAATGGTTTATGTTTTTTATATTCACATAGAAGTCATATTGTCATAGATCCTTTAACATGTGGTGCTTGCCCCTTATTTTTGCTAGCCAAAAATTCCGCACTAAGTAGAGATACTACTTGTGCATCCAAAAACCCTTAACCCCAAATCTTATTTTCAAACGTCCACCATACCTACCTAGGGATTGAGCAAGATCCCTCGAGTAAGTTGTCATCGGTGCAAAAAGGCAATAAAAACTGCTTCTAAAAGTGTGATATCATTTAGTGTAAGAGAAAATTGAGTGTTGCATGAACTTGTGACGGTGAAGAATAAAAGCGACAAACTGCATAATAAAGGTCGCTATCACAAGGGGAAATGTAATGTGACATTCTTTTGCATTAAGGGGTTGACCATACAAACAAATAAGCGCATGGCAACCTCTGCTTCCCTCTACGAAGGGCCTATTTACTTTTATGTATTTACTTTTATGCAAAGGGTCAAAGTTTTCCTTCTATTCCTTTTAATTTTTCTCCTTTGGCAAGCATCATGTGGTGAGGAAAGATCTAGGCACATATGTCCAGTTGAATATAGATAGCATGAGTTATTATGTTGACATCACCCTTGAGGTGAATACGTTGGGAGGCGAAACTATAAGCCCCTATATTTCTATGTGTCCGGTTGAAATGTTTTGCTCATGTGTACACGGTGAGTGTTAGCAATCATAGAAGACCATATGATGGTTGAGTATGTGGACTTGCCTAAAGGCTCCAATACGTGACTCTTCCTGAAAAGATGATGAATTGTAGTTGCAAAGTTGACTGAGAACATGATTGTGTGATGAATTGTTACTTATCCATGAGAAGTATATGATAAAAGTTCTATGATAAAAGTCTTATGTTTAATTGTATTGCTGTTATAATAATCAACATGATGCTTCTATGTCCGTATTTTGTTTTATTGACACCTCTCTCTCAAAGCATGTGGACATGTTTTTCAATTTTGGTTTTCGCTTGAGGACAAGCGAGGTCTAAGCTTGGGGAGTTGATATGTCCATTTTGCATCATGTTTTCTTACTGTTATTTATAATGTTTTTATCCATAGTAATGCTTTTTGGAGTAATTCTAATGCCTTTTCTCTCATAATATGCAAGGTATACGCAAAGAGGAAGAATTCTGGTAGCTGGAAATCTGGACCTGAAAAAGCTACGTCAGGCTACCTATTATGCACAACTCCAAATGAGCTGAAACTTCATGAAGATTTTTTATGGAATATTTAAGAATTATTGGAGCAAATAACTACCGGAGGGGGCCCACCAGGCGGGCACAACCCGCCTGGGTGCGCCAGGGAGCCCAGGCGCGCCCTGGTGGGTTGTGCTCACCCAGGCCCACCTACGGTGCCCATCTTTTGGTATATAAGTCATTTTAACCTAGAAAAAAATAAGGAGAAGACTTTTAGGACGGAGCGTCGCCGCCTCGATTCGAAACTTGGGCAGGAGCACTTTTGCCCTCCGGCGGAGCGATTCCGCCGGGGGAACTTCCCTCCTGGAGGGCAAATCATCATCGTCATCATCACCAACAACTCTCCCATCTTGGTGAGGGCAATCTCCATCGACATCTTCAACAGCACCATCTCATCTCAAACTCGGGAGGCTCTTTATGCTTCCCCAAATTTTCCGGAAAATAAACCTTCGTGAGATCCGTTAGTATAAGAGTAATAAATCACTACTATAAGTGCTATATCAAACCAATTCATATTTTGTTCTTGTATTATATCTACTGTATTCCAACTTTTCTATGGCAAAAACTCATCAAAGAAAACCATAGAGCCATCAAAATAAGCACACAACACAAAGAAAACAGAATCTATCAAAACAGAACAGTCTATAGCAATCTGACTATTTCGAATACTTCTGTAACTCCAAAAATTCTGCAATATTAGGACAGCCTGAGTAATTTGTATATTGATCCACCGCAAGTGGAATGGGTATTTTATTGCTCTCTGATAAAACATGAAAATTATTTTTGTGAGCGCAAAAGTTTCTGTTTTTTCAGCAAGATCAAACAACTATCACCCAAGAAGATCCTAAAGGCTTTACTTGGCACAAACACTAATTAAAAGATAAAAACACAATCATAACAGTAGCATAATTGTTCTAACACTCAAAAACAGGAAGCAAAAAGCAAAAATAATTTTTATTCATTGGGTTGCCTCCCAACAAGCGCTATAGTTTTACGCCATTAGCTAGGCATAAAGCAAGGATCTAAGTTTTGTCTTCCAAAGTTTTAGCAACTTTTGTAAGTGTTTTCTCAAACCCGGGAGGCTCTTTACGCTTCCCCAAATTTTCCGATAAATAAACCATCTTTAGATCCAAAATACCCAATCGCTTGTTACAAAGAGTAATAAGGGTATTCATGTGATTGATACTACCATTGAGATGTTTGAGAGGTTCATTATATGTTTGTAATTCAACCATGTGTCTATGCAAATCACCAAGTTTGTCCAGCATTTGAACCCCCTCTGGGGTGAAAGTAAACCCCTTCTTTTGAGGTGGAATCCCCAAAATTCCTTCTAAAATTTCATAGGCAGCATTGGCATCAAGCTCAATAAAATTCCCTTTGGCAGCAAAATCTAGGAGTTGTCTATGACGCAAGGCTAGTCATATGTAAAAATTACGAAGCAAAACCTTAGCGCCCCCCTTTAGATTGGAAATACGATACGATTCCATAAGCCTATACCAAGAATCTTTCAAATTTTCTCCTTGTCTTTGATTGAAGTAAAGTACTTCAAAATCTGGTGACAAAGGAGGAGTAGGAACACTAGCCATTATGGCTAGGAAGCAAGAACTCAGATAGATCTGGCAAGAAAACAGTGAACGGAAAAGAGGGGCGAATAAAACGGCAATTTTTTTATGAAGTGGGGGAGAGGAAAATGAGAGGCAAATGGCAAATAATGTAAATTGCGAGGAGATGAGATTTGTGATTAGAAACCTGGTATATGTTGAAGATCCTCCCAGGCAACGGCGCCAGAAATTGGCACGTGGCCGGGAGACTATCTTGACTTGATCCTCCCCGGCAACAGCGCCAGAAATTCCTTTTGATGTCGCTTGAGCTACGTCGGTATTTCCCCAAAGAGGAAGGGATGATGCAGCACAACGGCGGTAGGTATTTCCCTCAGATATGAAACCAAGGTTATCGAACCAGTAGGAGAACCAAGCAACACAACGTAAACAACCCCTGCACACAGATAACAAATCCTCGCAACCCGACGTGTTAAAGGGGTTGTCAATCCCTTTCGGGTAATGGTGCCAGAAATTGGTGCGTGATGGGAAAAAGTTGTAATAGATTGAATAAATAGATCACAAATGAAATAAAGTGCAGAAAAGTATTTTTGGATTTTTGGATTAGTAGATCTGAAAATAGAAGCAAATAAAAGTAGAATGCAAAGGCAAATAATATGAGAAAGAGACCCGGGGGGCGTAGATTTCACTAGTGGCTTCTCTCTAGAAAAATAGCAAAGCGATGGGTGAACAAATTACTGTTGGGCAATTGATAGAACTTCAAATACTCATGATGATATCCGGGCAATGATCATTATATAGGCATCACGTCCAAGATTAGTAGACCGACTCCTGCCTGCATCTACTACTATTACTCCACACATCGACCGCTATCCAGCATACATCTAGTGTATTAAGTTCATGGAGAATCGGAGTAATGCAATAAGAACGATGACATGATGTAGACAAGATCTATCTATGTAGAGATAGATGATATGTCTCCAATGTATATACTTTTCCAAACACTTTTCCCCTTTTTTGGACTCTAACTTGCATGATTTGAATGGAACTAACCCGGACTGACGTTGTTTTCAGCAGAATTGTCATGGTGTTATTTTTGTGCAGAAATAAAATTTCTCGGAATGACCTGAAAATCAACGAAGAATATTTTTGGAATATATAAAAATACCGGCGACAGAATCAAGGGCAGGGGCCCACATCCTATCGACGAGGGTGGGGGCGCGACCCCTGCCTTGCGGGCCCCCTGGTGCTCCACCGACCTCAACTCCAACTCTATATATTCACGTTCGAGGAGAAAAAAATCAAAGAGAAGGATTCATCGCGTTTTATCGATACGGAGCCGCCACCAAGTTCTAAAATCTCTCGCGGGGCTGATCTGGAGTCCGTTCGGGGCTCCGGAGAGGGGAATCTGTCGCCATCGTTATCATCAACCTTCCTCCATCAGCAATTTCATGATGCTCACCGCCGTGCGTGAGTAATTCCATTGTAGGCTCGCTGGACGGTGATGGGTTGGATGAGATTTATCATGTAATCGAGTTAGTTTTGTTAGGGTTTGATCCCTAGTATCCATTATGTTCTGAGATTGATGTTGCTATGACTTTGCTATGCTTAATGCTTGTCACTAGGGCCCGGGTGCCATGATTTCAGATCTGAACCTATTATGTTTTCATGAATAGATGTGAGTTCTTGATCCTATCTTGCAAGTCTATATTCACCTATTATGTGTTATGATCTGTTAACCCCGAAGTGACAATAATCGGGATACTTACCGGTGATGACCGTAGTTTGAGGAGTTCACGTATTCACTAAGTGTTAATGCTTTGGTCCGGTACTCTATTAAAAGGAGGCCTTAGTATCCATTAGTTTTCAATAGGACCCCGCTGCCACGGGAGGGTAGGACAAAAGATGTCATGCAAGTTCTTTCCATAAGCACGTATGACTATTTACGGAATACATGCCTACTGTGACGCCCAGATAATTAGACTACAGTAATTCCCTGCTAATGATGCCACGTCACCTCTATCACTGTAATTAATCTCGGATTAGTTCAAAACCGATTCAAATTCAAAATTGAGTTAAAGGCAAACAACAAAAGTTTTTAAACATTTAAAACTAAAATGTTCTATATGTGCCAAATAATTCATAAGTAAATATGGTGAAGAAACCACTTTGTTATAAAATGCTTAAAGATAAATAAAACAGCAGCAAAATAATTATTAAAAGCCTTTTATAAATTTATAAAATATTAAACTATTTTATTTTGGGTTGAGAATTAAGGTGGCAGTAGTATATTTATAAATACAAGTTTAGGTGCCAGTGTTTATTTTTACAAAACTGTAATAATAGGGTACTTAAAAGAAAATAGAAAAGAAATAAAAGAAAAGCAAAAGCAAAAGGAAGTAAAGCCCCACCCCCCGGGCCTTAGCAACTAGGCAGGCCATGCCGGCACTGGCCCACAGGCCACAACCCCCTTCCCCGGTCACCCCTTTCTCTCCCTCCTGTTCAATCGACCAACCGACCGACCACACCGCTCGTCCCCGCCGGACCCGGTGCGGCGCCCCGCGCTGCCACGCCGACTGGGGGATAAGGCCACTCCCTGGCGCCTCGGTCCCCTGCCATTTTCCCCACTCGACCCCCTCCCCTTCCTCCCTCGCTCGCCTCTCTCTCTCGATCTGGATCGAGGCCGAGCGCCGAGGTCGCCGTGCGGTGCCCATAACCGCGGCCACCACCGTTGATTTGCCAGCACGCCGTGCCTGCGAGGTCCGCCTTAGGGTCTTCTTCCACTACACCGATGAACGCCTTCGGAGGAGCACCAAGATGACGCGACCGAACCCCGTCGCCAACCTTCTGCATTGCAGGCGGCCATCTTCAATTCACCACCACCGGAGACTCCTGAGCCCGCTGCCTGTCCCTACAAGCACCACTGTGAGCTCCTCTCCTAGATCCTCTCTCTCCCTGCTTTGATTTGTCGTCGTTGAGGTCGTCCCCGCGCTGCGCCGCCATGGCCGAAGCTCGCTCGGCACGTGCTCGCCCGCGGCCCTGACCGCGCCCGTCTCCGGGCTCCCCCCAGCGCACGCCCACGAGCTCCTAGGCGCCCCCGCACACGCGACCCATGCCATCCGGTCGCGCTCTGCAACTGCCCCGCTGTAGCCGGCGCGCGCCTGCCTCCTCCCCTGTCTGCTGCTCGCGCTGCTACAGCCGCCGGCGACCTCTCCGCCTGCGCGCACGCGCCGGCCGCGCCCTGTCCTGGGCACGCGCCTCCCCACGACGGCAAGGCCGTGTCTCCCGCACCATTGCCCCCACTCTTGGGCTTCCCCCGCTTCTCGCCTCAGGCCTCTGCCGCGGCGCCTCCCCTGGCCGCCCGCCCGGCTTCCCTCTGCCCTGCCGCGTTGTGGCCAAGCCGGCTCCGTCGACCACTGCCGCGGCTCGGCCCCACCCCGGCTCCCCTGGCCGCCCCAGTCACTACGCGCTCACCACTCCCCCTCCTTGTGTTAGGCCGCGATCGGCCATGGCCAGGCCTCGTCCTGTGCTCGCGCGGGCGCAGCTCCCCTCTGTGGCCGGTTGAGGCCACTTCCAGGTGGGGCCGGCCCTTAGAAAGTAAATGAAAGAAATACTAGTTAAATAATTAATTAGTTTAGTTAATTAATTGTTTAGGATAATTAGTCTAACTATCCTATGAAAGTGGCCCCCCTCACTTAAATACCCCTTTAAAAATAAAGGACAAGTCATTGTGTCAATGACATGTAGGCCCCGCTGACCCTTTTGACTAGTCAATGTTGACTGGTAAACTGCTGAGTGTGCATGCTGACCGGACCCCCTGGCCCACTGTCATACACTCTGGCTATTTCAGCACTAGGTGACAAAACTTTATTCTGCTTATTATTCGAATTAAACAATTTCAGAAATTCTAGAAAATCATTAAAACTTTGATAAATCATAGAAAATAAACCGTAACTCGGATGAAAATATTTCGTACATGAAAGTTGCTCAGAACAACGAGACGAACCCGGATACGAAGACCGTTCGTCCGCCACGCATCCCTAGCATAGCGAACATGCAACTTTCCTCTCCGATTCATCTGTCCGAAAACGCGAAACACCGGGGATTCTTTCCCGGATGTTTTCCCCCTTTGCCGATATCACCTCCTACCGCATTAGGGCACACCTAGCACCGCTCATTGTTATGACATGCATCATCATGCTTATGTTTGCATTGTATTTACTGTTTCTTCCCCCTCTTCTCTTCGGTAGACTACGAGACAGACGATGTTGATGCCCAGTTCGACTACGAAGTTGACGACCCGTCCTTCTTGCTAGAGCAACCAGGAAAGCCCCCCCCTTGATCACCAGATATCGCCTATTCTTCTCTATACTGCTTGCATTAGAGTAGTGTAGCATGTTACTGCTTTCAGTTAATCCTATACTGCTGCATAGCCTGTCCTTGCTACTACTGTTGTTACCTTTACCTGCTATCCTATTGCTTAGTATAGGATGCTAGCGTTCCATCAATGGCCCTACACTCTTGTCTGTCTGCCATGCTATACTACTGGGCCGTGATCACTTCGGGAGGTGATCACGGGCATATACTATATACTTTACGCCGTTACATTACCTCTGGTACTGTTCGGAGATGGGGGCTGAAGGGGCAGGTGGTTCCACCCAGGTAGTGGTGGGCCTGGGTTCCCGACGGCCCCCGACTGTTACTTTGTGGCGGAGTGACAGGGCAGGTTGAGACCACCTAGGAGAGAGGTGGGCCTGGCCCTGGTCGGCGTTCGCAGACACTTAACACGCTCAACGAGATCTTGGTATTTGATCTGAGTCTGGCCACTGGCCTATACGCACTAACCATCTACGCGGAGACAGTTATGGGCACTCGACGTCGTGGTATCAGCCGAAGCCTTCGTGACGTCAGCGACTGAGCGGCGCGCTCTGGATTGGACTGGAACGCCTGCTAGGCTAGGTATGCTTCCGGCCGCCCTCGCAACGTGCAGGTGTGCAATGGGCGATGGGCCCAGACCCCTGCGCCATAGGATTTAGACCGGCATGCTGAGCTCTCTATTGTGCCTAGGTAGGGCTGCGACGTGTTGATCTTCCGAGGCCGGGCATGACCCAGAAAAGTGTGTCCGGACAAAGGGGATCGAGCGTGTTGGGAAATGTGGTGCACCCCTGCAGGGAAGTTAATCTATTCGAATAGCCGTGATCTTCGGTAATAGGACGACTTCGAGTTGTACCTTGACCTTATGACAACTAGAACCGGATACTTAATAAAACACACCCTTTCAAGTGCCAGATATAACCCGGTGATCGCTCTCTAACAGGGCAATGAGGAGAGGATCGCCGGGTAGGTTTATGCTATGCGATGCTACTTGGTGAACTTACCATCTACTCTCTTCTACATTCTGCAAGATGGAGGTGGCCAGAAGCGTAGTCGTCGACAGGACTAGCTATCCCCCTCTTATTCCGGCTTTCTGCAGTTCAGTCCACATATGATACCCTTAATCCATTTGATACCAATGCATACATATGTAGTGTAGCTCCTTGCTTGCGAGTACTTTGGATGAGTACTCACGGTTGCTTTGCTCCCTCTTTTCCTCCTTTCTATACCCGATTGCTGCGACCAGACGTTGGAGCCCAGGAGCCAGACGCCACTGTCGATGACGACTACTACTACTCGAGAGTTGCCTACTACTACGTGCAGCCCGCTGATGACGACCAGGAGTAGTTAGGAGGATCCCAGGCAGGTGGCCTACGCCTCTTTTGATCTGTATCCCATTTTGTGCTAGCCTTCTTAAGGCAAACTTGTTTAACTTATGTCTATACTCATATATTGGTTCTTTCGCTGACTCGTCTATGATCGAGCTCTTGTATTCGAGCCTTCAAGGCCCCTGGCTTGTAATATGATGCTTGTATGACTTATTTTATTTGTAGAGTTATGTTGTGATATCTTCCCGTGAGTACCTGATCTTGATCGTACACGTTTGCATGTATGATTAGTGTACGATTGAATCGGGGGCGTCACAAGTTGGTATCAGAGCCAACTGCCTGTAGGAATTCCCCTTCCACACTCCTTGGCCGAAGTTGAGTCTAGACATTACAAAAACTTTTACTAACATGGATGTGTGCCTTACGGGCCCATGTCGCCATTTGGGTGGTATTAAGATCTTTTATTCCTTGTCTATACTCTGGGACTCTGATCTCTCTTCTATTCGGGTTTAAATGGTTTTACTAACTCTAACATTCGGATCTCATGATCACGTCCACCTGGAGTTCCCCTTATTACAGATGATTGCCTGCTGCACCAGAAGATTCTGAAGGTAATCTCCGATGTTCTCTTAAGACAGTTGTGCCCACCGCCTTTGCAAATTCCCTACCACTGTTGTATCATTATGGATAACTACATACACTTGCCCTTTCAAATCCCATTGATCTTGTTATTACAAGATACGCCGAAAATTCTCTCTATTGTTCCGAGAATACTTTATGCCTACTGCCTTGCAGTTCTAAGCCACCTGAATACCTCTACGGATAATTCCTCGCACTTACCAAGTATCCGCCCTTCCCCAGTTGTTTATGTGTTTCACTAAGGTATTCTAAATAATATTCGATCTCTCGAAAATCCTTAGCACTTATTGCTCTTGAAATTCCTGCTTGCTTGCATTATGGTTAAGCCCATAAGTATAGTAATCTTATTGGCAGCCTTTGTCACTATCATTTTGAGTCCATTGATTTAATATATTGTGAATGCTCGCAATTCTCAATCAGATCCTAGAATTCATCCTTTCGGCTCAGACGTCATTTTAAACATGAGCTGAATCTTGACCAATCAAATTGTTGTCGATTTTACCCCTAAGCTTACTCAACTTCTCCATCCCTAATCAGAGCATTGCTTCTGATCCCTTGTCTTGGAATTCATAATTCCTTTGCATTTGAGCCTTGAATTAGTCAGTTGTTTGTATAATCTTATGTCCTTGCATTCTTTCTTCTTCTGGTTGAGTACCGATGCTCACATCAGATCCCTTATGGACCACCAGATCCTTTGTTGGATTTTATCTGACAACATCCTTCATATTCAATAACCTTGTGAGCCTTCCCTCGGATACATAATGCCTTTGGTAAATTGTATCCTCTGCTTTCTCAACCTTGCTCTGCTCTCGAGCTGGTGATATTTACTCTTGAAGCTTGTGGTATATGTCTCTAAGATACCCAATGGTTTGAACTAATGCCTTCCCTAATCTGTGCGAACCCGGAAGATTTCATGGGTCATACTTATCTGGTATTGCAGCAGGTAAAACTTTCAACAACTAATGTCATTTTCAAAATACGAGAGGTGAATGAAAGGTTATGTGTTGAACAAGTGGGAGTCGACCTTGAGCCCTGTGTTCATGCCCATGGAAACGATGTATACCTTATCATGGAATCTTCTCTTAAAATAATTATCCCCTTGTTATAAGTTCATCTTGTATCTGTGGACATGGTTCCGACCATGTTTCTCCTTGATTCCATTTCTCGTGCAAGTTTGAGCACTTGTCTTCTGCAGAGCATTACCCTAGTCCAACCTCTACTATGATTTGTCGTCGAGTATTACCCCCTGGTATCTTGAGATTATCATGGAACTGCATACTTCTTATGAGTTCTTCATCAAGTGCTACATACTCACTGATTCCAATTTTTCACGGGTTCTGAGTTATTAAACACTCAAAGACACCGATAACTGACTGAAGTCCACACCGCAATTAAACAAATTTTGGTAAGCTTCATGACTTACGAATTTGAACTCGATCATGTCATTCCTAGCCTGCTTGGCTATATCCTTGTCATGCCGATTTTAACTGTGCTACCTGGTCCTTCTTCCCAGAGCAAAAATTTCGAGGTAAGCTAATCTTACATCGATCTTCCTCGTCATAATAATTGTCCTTGAATGACAAGCTTGATTTCAAGTTTTTGTCGTACCTATGGTTCCAATAACCTTTCGCTTCATCATTCCTATTGACTTGATGTCATCTCCGACCGATTACATCTTCATGAAATCTCTCGACAACTGTGTCGTGATCATCATCAACATCCTAAGCTCTTCCAAGATATATATCGAATTCTTGATGGGTAATACCATCCTTGCCCCTCGATGATTCGTGTTATCATCAACCACTTTATTGCCTTCCGTTCAACACAAACTTGTTCGTGTTTTGTGTTATACCTTGAGATCCTTGCTACCCAGCAGTTGTTCTTCTTTACCTTGGAAGTATTACCATCTTTTATGTCAAGAAAGTCATGAGAATTTCGCCACCTCTTTAAGAACTCTTGATACTAGTAATACTTCTTGCCATCTCCATTCATTCCTTGGTCCGCGTGTTGTTTCTAACCGGAAAATCGACAATTGAGTTATGATATGTGACTTTAAAACTTCAAGCAACCCTATTACTTTGAAGTTAATGGTCGATAATTCATTCTTAGACCATTGGTTATCGAATCACCATTCTAACATTGATCATGCTACCTAAGCCCATATTTCGGGCGCACGTTTCAACCAATGTTTAACTGTGTATGTTTTCCTCGAGCATACCTCATTATATCATTTGATCTGACAAATGTTATCTCCTTGTTCACATAATTGTGAAATCCACCTTTTTGAAAATCTTGACGAAATGTTGCTGAATCCATCAGCCACCTCCTCATCTCTCCTTGGATTAATGATGAACTCTTGTTTCGTAACTCGCTTCCATAGTTCATTTCCTGGAAATCTTACAATGTCAACTCGTCAATTGTGTTCCACCTTTTCTTCTCAGGCATCCCGAGTCTGAGGTATCCTGCCAATCAAATCTAAATCTCGGTCAGATATGATGGTTGGAACATATTTCCAAGAGTTATAACATTGGTCTTTATATGACCCGGTAAGGTGATGTCATGCCTATCACACCTGGCCGGAGGACCTATTGCTATAGTTTCCTTTTGGCAAGGTTAGTAATTCTTCCGTGAGGAAATTGTAAGACTTATTCTAAAAGTTGTTCCTGATGGATCCTTTTTGTTTCCAAAGTCTGATCTTCACCTGTTGACCATGTCAATGCTATCTTGAAGCATGTCTATGGTACCCTGATTTTCAACAGGAACATTTGAAGACCAATGTTAAATGTTTCCTACTCAATTATCCAAACACTGTTGTATGGGTAATGTCATGAAAATTCTCTCCCGTACCTAAAGAGTTTTCTACATTATATCTTGTCACGGATATCAGGATCTGCTTGTCCTTGGGAAGGATATACCCTTGAAATATGTGCTTAAACACATTTTCCTTTCCATTGTTTTGTTTAATCTGATAATCATATTTTCCTTTCCATTTGGTTGGTTTAACGTTGCTTGTGATCTATATGATCTAAGCAGTAATATTCTCCTGCTTATGTAAACACCCCGGTGTACTATTCTGTCAGCAAGACCCTGTTACTATTGTTGATGACATCCCGGTAGCTACCGATGGACGAGAACTTTTCCTATTGGTTCGCCTCGTTTCAACGAGCGGGAAAATGATTCTCTTCGTCCCTCGCCCTTGGTATCGATGTTGTTGCCGACATAGCTGACAGGCTATCCTCTGACATACCTTGCTTGCATGATCGTGCAAATCGTCACTGCCTTCCTACTTTTAACCCACATGGTGGGCCCATAACCCACAGGTCCTAGGATCGAAACCTGACTCTCCTGTACACCTTGTTGTCAAAGTTATTCCTCGCGCTTGACTTCATATGTAATTCACGGGCCACCTGCCAAGTGATCTATTCTAGTATCAGACACAATACTTATTCTCGTTGCTCTAGACCCCTTTCACACTTTGTTTCAGGCATCGAACGATTCCCTACCCGCTTGAAACTTCTCATGGTACCTACTTACCTTGCTCTCGATATTGTCTTAAGTTTCCATTCAAGAGTTACTTTTTACCACATTCCCTGAGTTATAAACCAAGATAGCCACCTTGTAGAGTTCCATTCTTCCAAAGCTACCCCTTATCCTTTTCGTAAGTACGAAGGAGTTCCTGAAGGAAGGATGCCCACTTCATCATGATGACCTCAGGCCGAAGTATGAAAACCTCAGCGTTATGGATCGACCACTTCGAGGAGAGCAACTAAGACCGAGAACACTCGCTAGAATTTCGTAACTAGAATCTTCTTTCCCCCTTACGCCTCCTAAATCTCGGGACAAGATTTCTTGTAGTGGAGGAGAATTGTGACGCCCGGATAATTAGACTACAGTAATTCCCTGCTAATGATGCCACGTCACCTCTATCACTGTAGTTAATCTCGGATTAGTTCAAAACCGATTCAAATTCAAAATTGAGTTAAAGGCAAACAACAAAAGTTTTTAAACATTTAAAACTAAAATGTTCTATATGTGCCAAATAATTCATAAGTAAATATGGTGAAGAAACCACTTTGTTATAAAATGCTTAAATGCTTAAAGATAAATAAAACAGCAGCAAAACAATTATTAGAAGCCTTTTATAAATTTATAAAATATTAAACTATTTTATTTTGGGTTGAGAATTAAGGTGGCAGTAGTATATTTATAAATATGAATTTAAGTGCTAGTGTTTATTTTTACAAAACTGTAATAATAGGGTACTTAAAAGAAAATAGAAAAGAAATAAAAGAAAAGCAAAAGCAAAAGGAAGTAAAGCCCCACCCCTCGGGCCTTAGCAACTAGGCAGGCCCTGCCGGCAGTGGCCCACAGGCCACAACCCCCTTCCCCGGTCACCCCTTTCTCTCCCTCCTGTTCAATCGACCGACCGACCGACCACACCGCTCGTCCCCGCCGGACCTGGTGCGGCGCCCCGTGCTGCCACGCCGACTGGGGGATAAGGCCACTCCCTGGCGCCTCGGTCCCCTGCCACTTTCCCCACTCGACCCCCTCCCCTTCCTCCCTCGCTCGCCTCTCTCTCGATCTGGATCGAGGCCGAGCGCCGCGGTCGCCGTGTGGTGCCCATAACCGCGGCCACCGCCGTTGATTTGCCAGCACACCGTGCCTGCGAGGTCCGCCTCAGGGTCTTCTTCCACTACACCGATGAACGCCTCCGGAGGAGCACCAAGACGACGCGACCGAACCCCGTCTCCAACCTTCTGCATCGCAGGCGGCCATCTTCAATTCGCCACCACCGGAGACTCCCGAGCCCGCTGCCTGTCCCTACAAGCACCGCTGTGAGGTCCTCTCCCGGATCCTCTCTCTCCCTGCTTCGATTTGTCGTCGTTGAGGTCTTCCCCGTGCTGCGCCGCCATGGCCGAAGCTCGCTCGGCGCGTGCTCGCCCGCGGCCCTGACCACGCCCGTCTCCGGGCTCCCCCAGCGCAGGCCCACAAGCTCCTGGGCGCCCCCGCACACGCGACCCACGCCATCCGGTCGCGCTCTGCAACTGACCCGCTGCAGCCGCCGTGCACCTGCCTCCTCCCTTGCCTGCTGCTCGCGTTGCTACAGCCGCCGGCGACCGCTCCGCCTGCGCGCACGCGCCCTGTCCTGGGCCTGCGCCTCCCCCGGCGAGCCGCCCCGCGCCTGCCCCACGACGGCAAGGCCGTGTCTTCCGCGCCGTTGCCCCGCTCTCGGGCTTCCCCCGCTGCTCGCCTCGGGCCTCTGCTGCGGCGCCTCCCCTGGCCGCCCGCCCGGCTTCCCTCTGCCCTGGCGCGTCGTGGCCGCGCCGGCTCCGCCGACCACTGCCGCGGCTCGCCCCCACCCCGGCTCCCCTAGCCGCCCCCATAGCTACGCGCTCACCGCTCCCCCTCCTCATGTTAGGCCGCGCTCGGCCATGGCCAGGCCTCGTCCTGTGCTCGCGCGGGCGCAGCTCCCCTCCGTGGCCGGTTGAGGCCACTTCCAGGTGGGCCCGACCCTTAAAAAATAAATAAAAGAAATACTAGTTAAATAATTAATTAGTTTAGTTAATTAATTGTTTAGGATAATTAGTCTAACTCCCCTATGAAAGTGGCCCCCTCACTTAAATACCCCTTTAAAATAAAGGACAAGTCATTGTGTCAATGACATGTAGGCCCCGCTGACCCTTTTGACTAGTCAATGTTGACTGGTAAACTGCTGAGTGTGCATGCTGACCGGACCCCCTGGCCCACTGTTATACACTCTGGCTATTTCAGCACTAGGTGACAAAACTTTATTCTGGTTATTATTCAAATTAAACAATTTCAAAAATTCTAGATAATCATTAAAACTTTGATAAATCATAGAAAATAAACCGTAACTCGGATGAAAATATTTTGTACATGAAAGTTGCTCAGAACAACGAGACGAACCCGGATACGCAGTCCGTTCGTTCGCCACACATCCATAGCATAGCGAACATGCAACTTTCCTCTCCGATTCATCTGTTCAAAAACGCGAAACACCGGAGATTCTTTCCCGGATGTTTTGCCCCTTTGCCGATATCACCTCCTACCACGTTAGGGCACACCTAGCACCGCTCATTGTCATGACGTGCATCGTCATGCTTATGTTTGCATTGTATTTACTGTTTCTTCCCCCTCTTCTCTCCGGTAGACTACGAGACAAACGCTGTTGATGCCTAGTTCGACTACGAAGTTGATGACCCGTCCTTCTTGCCAGAGCAACCAGGCAAGCCCCCCCCCCCTTGATCACCAAATATCGCCTATTATTCTCTATATTGCTTGCATTAGAGTAGTGTAGCATGTTACTGCTTTCAGTTAATCCTATACTGCTGCATAGCCTGTCCTTGCTACCACTGTTGTTACCTTTACCTGCTATCCTACTGCTTAGTATAGGATGATAGTGTTCCATCAGTGGCCCTACACTCTTGTCCGTCTGCCATGCTATACTACTGGGCCGTGATCACTTCGGGAGGTGATCACGGGCATATACTATATACTTTACAATGTTACATTACCTGTGGTACTGTTCGGAGATGGGGGCTAAAGGGGCAGGTGGTTTCACCCAAGTAGTGGTGGGCCTGGGTTCCCGATGGCCCCCGACTGTTAGTTTGTGGCGAGCGACAGGGCAGGTTGAGACCACCTAGGGGAGAGGTGGGCCTGGCCCTGGTCGGTGTTCGCGGACACTTAACACGCTTAACGAGATCTTGGTATTTGATCTGAGTCTGGCCACTGGCCTATACGCACTAACCATCTACGCAGGGACAGTTATGGGCACTCGACGTCGTGGTATCAGCCGAAGCCTTCGTGACGTCAGCGACTGAGCGGCACGCTCCGGATTGGACTGGAACGCCTGCTAGGCTAGGTCTGCTTCCGGCCGCCCTCGCAACGTGCATGTGTGCAATGGGCGACGGGCCCAGACCCCTGCGCCATAGGATTTAGACCGGCGTGCTGACCTCTCTGTTGTGCCTAGGTAGGGCTGCGACGTGTTGATCTTCCGAGGCCGGGCATGACCCAGAAAAGTGTGTTCGAACAAAGGGGATCGAGTGTGTTGGGAAATGTGGTGCACCCCTGCAGGGAAGTTAATCTATTCGAATAGCCGTGATCTTCGGTAACAGGACGACTTGGAGTTGTACCTTGACCTTATGACAACTAGAACTAGATACTTAATAAAACACACCCTTTCAAGTGCCAGATATAACCCGGTGATCGCTCTCTAACAGGGCAACGAGGAGAGGATCGCTGGGTAGGTTTATGCTATGCGATGCTACTTGGTGAACTTACCATCTACTCTCTTCTACATTCTGCAAGATGGAGGTGGCCAGAAGTGTAGTCTTCGACAGGACTAGCTATCCCCCTCTTATTCCGGCTTTCTGTAGTTCAGTCCACATATGATACCCTTAATCCATTTGATACCAATGCATACATATGTAGTGTAGCTCCTTGCTTGCGAGTACTTTGGATGAGTACTCACGGTTGCTGTGCTCCCTCTTTTCCTCCTTTCTATACCCGATTGCTGCGACCAGACGTTGGAGCCCAGGAGCCAGACGCCACTGTCGATGACGACTACTACTACTACTACTACTACTCGGGAGTTGCCTACTACTACGTGCAGCCCGCTGACGACGACCAGGAGTAGTTAGGAGGATCCCAGGCAGGAGGCCTGCGCCTCTTTCGATCTGTATCCCAGTTTGTGCTAGCCTTCTTAAGGCAAACTTGTTTAACTTATGTCTGTACTCAGATATTGTTGCTTCCGCTGACTCGTCTATGATCGAGCTCTTGTATTCGAGCCTTCGAGGCCCCTGGCTTGTAATATGATGCTTGTATGACTTCTTTTATTTGTAGAGTTGTGTTGTGATATCTTCCCGTGAGTCCCTGATCTTGATCGTACACGTTTGCGTGTATGATTGAATAGGGGGCGTCACACCTACATTATATTTATGAACTGGAGCTAGTGTTGTATCGCCCTATGTTATAACTTTTGTATGAGGAATCGCATCCGAAATAATTATCTATCACCGCTCCAATGCCTATGCGCTTTCCATATATTGATCTTTGCTTAGTTACTTTTCCGTTGCCACTGTTACAATTACTACAAAACTGCTACTGTTACTTTTGCTATCGTTACCGCTACTATCATATTACTTTGCTAATAAATACTTTACTGCAGATATTAAGTCTTTCAGGTGCGGTTGAATTGACAACTCAACTGTTAATACTTGAGAATATTCTTTGGCTCCCCTTGTGTCGAATCAATAAATTTGGGTTGAATACTCTACCCTTGAAAACTGTTGCGATCCCCTATACTTGTGGGTTATCAAGACTATTTTCTGGCGCCGTTTCCGGGGAGCATAGCTCTATTCTTTGAGTCACTTGGGATTTATATCCGCTGATCACTATGAAGAACTTGAAAGATAAAAGAACCAAGATTTATCCCTCAACTACGAGGGGAGGTAAGGAACTACCATCTAGCTCCGCACTTGATTCACCTTCTGTTTTGAGTAAACTTGCTACACCTACTCCTGCTATTCATTCTGATATGACGCATGTTATTGATGATGCCACTTCTGCTTTGCATGATACTTATGATGAAACTACTTCTATGCTTGCTAATATTGTGCCACTAGGTGAATTTCTTGATTAACAACTTGCTAGGGTTAGAGAGAATGAAATTATTGAAACTGATAATATTGATGAAAATAATGATGAAGATTCTCCCCCTAGATATGAATTGCCTGTTGTGCCTGAGGGTTATGTTATGGATGAAGAAACTGCTAGAGATTTTTTAGCTTGCAATGATAGATATGATCTTACGAAACTGTTAGCTAAGCTGAAAGAAAAATCTTTGAATGCTAGAATGAAATATGACCCTGCTTTTGCTACTTCACCTATATGTATTTCTGATAAGGATTATGATTTCTCTATCGATCCCAAGTTATTTACTTTGGTTGAATCTGATCCTTTTTATGGCTATGAATCCAAAACTGTTGTGGCACATCTTACTAAATTAAATGATATAGCCACCCTATTCAGTAATGATGAGAAAACTAGCTATTACTTTATCCTTAAGTTTTTTCCGTTCTCATTAAAGGGTGATGCTAAAACATGGTTTAATTCTCTTGATCCTGGTTGTGTGTGTAGTCCCCAGGATATGATTTATTACTTCTCTGCTAAATATTTCTCCGCTCATAAGAAACAAGCTGATTTAAGGGAAATATACAATTATGTGCAAATTGAAGAAGAGAGTGTCCCACAAGCTTGGGGGAGGCTTCTCCAATTACTTAATGCTTTGCCTGATCATCCTCTCAAGAAAAATGAAATAATTGATATCTTTTATAATGGACTAACTGATGCTTCTAAAGACCACGTGGATAGTTGTGTTGGTTGTGTTTTCAAGGAAAGAAATGTTGATCAAGCTGAATTGCTATCGAATAATATGTTGAGTAATGAAAATGCTTGGACACTTCCTGAACCAACTCCTAAGCCAACTCCGAAGAAAAGGGGTATTCTATTTCTCAGTCCTGAAGATATGCAAGAGGCAAAGAAATCTATGAAAGAAAAGGGTATTAAAGCTGAAGATGTTAAGAATTTACCACCTATAAAAGAAATACATGGTCTTGATAACCCGACATAGGTAGTGAAGGTAAATTCTCTCTGTAGATTTGATGAAGGTGATATCCCTCATTATAAGTCTGCTAGCCAATGCTTAGATGAGTTTGATAATTTTATTGTTAAGCAAGAAAACTTCAATGCTTATGTTGGTAGACAATTGAAATGCAATGCTGATATGCTTGAACACTTGAGTGATTATATGTCTAGAGTTAAAGGTGAACTTAAACTTATTAGTAAACATGCTTCTATGGTGACCACTCAAGTAGAACAAGTACTTAAGGCTCAGAATGATTTGCTCAATGAATTAAATAATAATAAAAATGATAATGCTGTTAGAGTTGTGACTAGAGGGGGTAAAATGACTCAGGAACCTTTGTATCCTGAGGGCCACCCTAAGAGAATTGAGCAAGATTCTCAGAGAACTAATGTTGATGCACCTAGTTCTTCTAAGAAGAAGAAAAAGAAAAATGATAGGACTTTGCATGCTTCTAGTGAACCTGTTGTAGACACACCTGAGAATCCCAATGATATTTCTATTTCTGATGCTGAAACACAATCTGGTAATGAACATGAACCTAGTGATAATGTTAATGATGATGTTCATGTTGATGCCAACCTAGCAATGACAATGATGTAGAGATTGAACCTGCTGTTGATCTTGATAACCCACAATCAAAGAATCAATGTTATGATAAGAGAGACTTTGTTGCTAGGAAGCACGGTAAAGAAAGAGAACCATGGGTTCAAAAACCAATGCCTTTTCTTCCTAAACCATCCAAGAAAAAGAATGATGAGGATTTTGAGCATTTTGCTGAAATGATTAGACATATCTTTTTGCGTATGTGTTTGACTGATATGCTTAAAATGAACCCTTATTCTAAGTATATGAAAGATATTGTTACTAATAAAAGAAAGATACCGGAAGCTGAAATTTCCACCATGCTTGCTAATTATAATTTTAAAGGTGGAATGCCAAAGAAACTAGGAGATCCCGGAATACCAACTATACCATGCTCCATTAAAAGAAACTATGTTAAAACTGCTTTATGTGATCTCGGAGCCGGTGTTAGTGTTATGCCTCTCTCTTTATATTGTAGACTTGATTTGAATAAGTTGACACCTACTGAAATATCTTTGCAAATGGCTGATAAAGCAATTGCTATACCTGTCGGTGTTTGTGAGGATGTGCCGGTTGTGGTTGCAAACGTTACTATTTTAACAGACTTTGTTATTCTTGATATTCCTGAGGACGATAGTATGTCCATTATTCTTGGAAGACCCCTTTTGAATACTGCAGGGGCTGTTATTGATTGCAACAAAGGCAATGTCACTTTTCATGTTAATGGTAATGAGCATACGGTACACTTTCCAAGGAAACAACCTCAAGTCCACAATATCAATTCTATTGGAAAAAATCCAACAATTACTGTTGGAGGTTTTGAATTTCCTCTTCCTACTCTCAAGAAGAAATATGATATTCTTATTGTTGGGGACATGCATATCCCCGTTGAGGTAACCTAGTATTATTCGAATTTTTTTCGGTTTCATGCGATTCTGAATGAGTTTGTGAACAAGACTTGATCAACCTTGTTAGTTGATTCCTTTTGATGAGCATGAGATGGATGAAGTTAGAAAGCACAACTCTCTGTACCCTCCTTTTACTTTCTGTTATTTAGATTAAATAAAGAAATAATAGTTTTTCTGTGTGTATTCTGAATTATCCTTGCAATAAAAAATACCCCGAAAATAAAAGTTCTCCAAATGCCCTGAAAATGAAATATGATTTTTTGTAGAATATTTAAGAATTATTGGCACTGAGAACACACCAGAGGGGGCAACCACGTGGCCACGAGGGTGCAGGGCGCGCCCTACCCCCTAGGCATGCCCCTGCCTCGTGGGCCCCTCGTGGCCCCCCTCCACTTATTATTGCACCCACACACTCCTTCCTCCAGAAAATTCACCACACAGCTCAAACCTAAGTTCTAGCTTATCTTGTTGCCATTTTCGATCTCCTTACTCAAAGCTCCATTCACAAAACTACTTTGGGGGATTGTTCTTCGGTATGTGACTCCTTCAATGGTCCAATTAGTTTTTGTTCTAATGCTTTATTTATTGCAAATTTTTGTTGCTTAGGTGACCCTATTCTTGAGCTTGCATGTCAAATTTATTTGGTCCCAAGTAGTTCTATTGCATGATATGGCCTCTAGGCACTTGTGGGAGTAGTTGCTATCAATCTTGTTGAGTTTGGTTCACTTTTATTTTAAGTTACTAAATTTTTTAGAAAATTTTCAGAGGAAATGATGAAGAGATTGTTGAGGGGCTCTTCGAGCCGAAGCTCGAAGGATAAGCAAAGTGAAGAGAATACGAAGCCCAAATATAATCTCCCTCGCACTGCGGAGGTTCGGCCGTGCGAATGGCCTTGTAATGAGTTCTTGAGAGCAGCCGGGATTTATGAAGACTTTTATTATTTGGCTGAGAATGCAGGCCTCACCGACTTCCTCCACGACCAGCTCGAACAGTATCTCCTACTCACTAATTTTTTTGTGCAAAATTTTCATTTCCATGCTAGGAGGTCTCCACCTTATGTGGATATTTATTTGTATGATGAGTATAAGGAGATGTCACTTTATGAATTTTTGCGGTTTGTGAGTTACCCTTTGAGGGCAGCATAGAGGAATCACATCGTAATGATGTGGAAGGGTTTATTGATATGATTGTTGTAGGGGAAACGAGGAAAGTTTCCGATGCAAGAATTACTAGCATACATTTTCCTGTTCTACGTTACTTTGCAATATTTGCTAGTAGATGCTTAATTGGTCGCAGGAACAGTGGAAACCTTAGTGCCCCTGATATTGTTATTTTGCGCCATGCCTTGTTTCGTGATGCTACTTTCAGTTTAGGCACTATTGTTGCTAAACGGTTAAATCTGAACCGTACGAAGGGTCCCATCTTTGGAGGCATCTTTGCTTTGCGCCTTGCTGCACACTTTAACATACCTATTAGGCATTATGAGAAAGAGGAAAAGTTGCTGCCTCCTATTTTCTTAGATTATAAAAGTACGGTAGCACATGATTTTATTCGCGAGGATAAGGAGAAGAGACTCATTTATAGACTGATATTTGATAAAAATTACTTTGAGACTATTACCTTGCCTGCTCCCTCTTTGTTCAACATATTTTCAGGCACGTACCTTGTTTTGCCGGAGGCCGTTCATGCATACCGGAGCCTGACATCAGCTCCAGAGCTTGAGCCGGAGTCACCACTTGATCCTCACCATTGGTATGTTTATCAGTGGGATCCGGAGGAGATCGCTAACTAGTGGCACCCTGAGGATCCTCCTTAGTACACTGGAGAGGACCATTTTGATCCATGGGCATAGACCAACTTAGGCCAAAAGCCTAAGCTTGGGGGAGTACGTATTTCTCACCAACATTACATTCATGTCCACACACTCATGCCAGTTGTCGGCACTCATACTTTTTCATTGTACTATCCATGTCAGTTTATTTTCTTTTCCAGTTTTCTTCTTGCATGTTTGAAAAACCTTAAGAAAAAAAATTAGTTGTAGCTTTTAGCTAGTTTACTTTCTATGCCTATAATAGTAATAATTAAAAGAAACCCAAAAAGATTTCTCGTTCTTCTTTTGCTTGTTGGGAGCTTTCCCGTGTAAATAGTTTTGTTTCTTTTCTTTTCTTTGGGGGTCGAGAGGAGAAGACCATGATGAAAATGTTGAAGTGGCTCTCATATGCATTATTGTTGATCTAACCAAGAGCCCATATTACCTTGTCTTCTCCTGTATATTGAATGCTTGTAGATTCCAGCTTAGTCCAATGCACGTGCACTATTATTATTATCTGCACCATTTGGTCATGCAAGTGAAAGGCAATAATGACGATATATGATGAACTGATTGAGATGAGAAAAACTGGTATGAACTCGACCTATCTTGTTTTTGTAAATATGATTAGTTCATCGTCCCTGCTTCAGCCTATTATGAATGAAACATGTTTGCAGTGACAATTAGAGATTATAGTTTCTCATGCCATGCTTAAGTAGCTAGGAGTTTATAATGGTTTACCTTGCATGCCAACATGTTATTAAAATGGTTGTGATGTGGTATGATAGGATGGTATCCTCCTTTGAACGATTCGAGTAGCTTGACTTGGCACATGTTCACCCATGTAGTTGAAACAAAATCAACATAGCCTCCACGATGTTTATGTTCATGGTGAATTATATCCTACTCATGCTTGCACTCAGTGTTGATTAATTTTAATGCATGTTTATGACTGTTGTCGCTCTCTAGCTGGTCGCTTCCCAGCCTCTTTCTGGCCTTCACTTGTACTAAGCGGGAATACTGCTTGTGCATCCAATTCCATAAACCCCAAAGTTATTCCATATGAGTCCACCATACCTTCCTATATGCGGTATCTACCTGCCGTTCCAAGTAAATTTGTATGTGCCAAACTCTAAACCTTCAAATGAAATTCTGTTTTGTATGCTCGAATAGCTCATGTATCAACTAGGGCTGTCTATATCTTATATGCTAGGCGGGTTATTCTCAAGAGGAGTGGACTCCGCTCCTCACTCACGAGAAAATGGCTGGTAACCGGGATGCCCAGTCCCATGCTCAAATGAGATCAAAATAATTGCAAACAAAACTCCCCCAGGATTGTTGTTAGTTGGAGGCACCCGTTGTTTCGGACAAGCCATGGATTTATGTTTGTTGGTGGTAGGGGGAGTATAAACTTTACCATTTTGCTTGGGAACCGCCTATAATGTGTGTAGCATGGAAGATATCGTGATCTCTTAGTTGTTATGTTGACAATGAAAGTATACCACTCAAAATATTATTTATATCTATTTCAAAATCGAGCTCTGGCACCTCTACAAATCCCTGCTTCCCTCTGCGAAGGGCTATCTATTTACTTTTGTGTTGAGTCATCATCCTCTTATTAAAAAGCACCAGTTGGAGAGCACCGCTGTCATTTGCATGCATTACTATTAGTTTACATTGAGTATGACTGTGGTTGGATCTCTTTTACCATGAATTACAATTTCCAGTTAGTCCTTGATCTTTAGAGGTGCTCTGCATTTATGTTTTGCGGTCTCAGAAAGGGCTAGTGAGATATCATCTTGTTATATCATATTATGATTGTTTTGATAAAGTGTTGTCATCCGAGATTTACTATTATTGCTCGCTAGTTGATTATGCCATTGATATGAGTAAACATGAGACCTAAATGTTATTGTGAGTATGGTTAGTTCATAACCTTTGCTGAAAACTTAAATGCTGGCTTTACATATTTACAACAACAAGAGCAAACAGAGTTTGTATAAGTTTTTCTTTATCACTTTCAGTTTGTCAACTGAATTGCTTGAGGACAAGCAAAGGTTTAAGCTTGGGGGAGTTGATACGTCTCCAACGTATCTACTTTTCTAAATACTTTTGCCCTTGTTTTGGACTCTAACTTGCATGATTTGAATGGAACTAACCCAGACTGACGCTGTTTTCAGCAGAATTGCCATGGTGTTATTTTTGTGTAGAAATAAAAGTTCTCGGAATCACCTGAAAATCAACGGAGAATATTTTTGGAATATATAAAAAATACTGGCAAAAGAATCAAGTCCAAGGGGCCCACACCCTATCCACGAGGGTGGGGGCACGCCTACCCCCCGGGCGCGCCCCTGCCTTGTGGGCCCCCTGGTGCTCCACCAACCTCAACTCCAACTCTATATATTCACGTTCAGGGAGAAAAAAATAAAGAGAAGGATTCATCGCGTTTTACGATACGGAGTCGCCGCCAAGCCCTAATATCTCTCGGGGGGATGATCTGGAGTCCGTTCGGGGCTCCGGAGAGGGGAATCCATCGCCATCGTCATCATCAACCTTCCTCCATCACCAATTTCATGATGCTCACCGCCGTGCGTGAGTAATTCCATCGTAGGCTTGCTGGACGGTGATGGGTTGGATGAGATTTATCATGTAATCGATTTAGTTTTGTTAGGGTTTGATCCCTAGAGATTGATGTTGCTATGACTTTGCTATGCTTAATGCTTGTCACTAGGGCCCGAGTGCCATGATTTCAGATCTGAACCTATTATGTTTTCATGAATATATGTGAGTTCTTGATCCTATCTTGCAAGTCTATAGTCACCTTTTATGTGTTATGATCCGTTAACCCCGAAGTGACAATAATCGGGATACTTATCGGTGATGACCGTAGTTTGAGGAGTTCATGTATTCACTAAGTGTTAATGCTTTGGTCCGGTACTCTATTAAAAGGAGGCCTTAATATCCCTTAGTTTCCAATAGGACCCCGCTGCCACGGGAGCGTAGGACAAAAGATGTCATGCAAGTTCTTTTCCATAAGCATGTATGACTATATTCGGAATACATGCCTACATTACATTGATGAACTGGAGCTAGTTATGTGTCACCCTATGTTATAACTATTGCATGAGGAATCGCATCCGACATAATTATCCATCACTGATCCAATGCCTACGAGCTTTACATATATTGATCTTTGCTTAGTTACTTTTTCGTTGCCACTGTTACAATTACTACAAAACTGCTACTGTTACTTTTGCTACCATTACCGCTACTATCATATTACTTTGCTACTAAATACTTTGCTGCAGATATTAAGTGTTTCAGGTGCGGTTGAATTGACAACTCAACTATTAATACTTGAGAATATTCTTTGGCTCCCCTTGTATCGAATCAATAAATTTGGATTGAATACTCTACCCTCGAAAACTGTTGCGATCCCCTATACTTATGGGTTATCAGTAGATCCCATCATTTTATCCTTAGTAGCAACGATACATATGTGTCGGTTCCCTTTCTGTCACTGAGATCAAGCACCGTAAGATCGAACCCACTACAAAGCACCTCTTCCCATTGCAAGACAAATAGATCAAGTTGGCCAAACAAAACCCAAATATCGAAGAAGAAATACGAGGCTATAAGAGATCATGCATAAAAGAGATCAAAGAAACTCAAATACTTTCATGGATATAAAAAGATAGATCTGATCATAAACTCAAAGTTCATCGATCCCAACAGACACACCGCAAAAAGAGTTACATCATATGGATCTCCGAGAGACCATTGTATTAAGAATCAAGAGAGAGAGATGAAGCCATCTAGCTACTAACTACGAACCTGAAGGACTACAAAGAACTACTCATGCATCATCGGAGAGGCACGAATGGAGGTGGTGAACCCCATCCGAGATGGTGTCTAGATTGGATCTAGTGGTTCTGGACTCTTCGGTGGCTGGATCAATATTTCGTCGACTCCCCTAGGGTTTTGGGAATATTGGGGTATTTGTAGAGCAAAGAGGCGGCCCGGGGGCCACCCGAGGTGGGCATAACCCACCAGGGCATGCCTATGCCTCCTGGCGCGCCCTGGTGGGCTGTTCCTCCTTCTGGGAACCCCCCCGGCGTAGCCAGTGCCCATTGTGTTCCTTCTGGCCCATAAAAAATCTCCATAAAGTTTCGTGGCATTTGGTCTCCGTTTGATATTGATTTTCTGCGATGTAAAAAACAGCAACTGGCACTTGGCACTATGTCAATAGGTTAGTATGAAAAAATGATATAAATTTTTTTGAAATGATTATGAAACATCCAAGATTGATAATATAACAACATGGAACAATCAAAAATTATAGATACGTTGGAGACGTATCAGCATCCCCAAGCTTAACTCCTACTCATCCTCGAGTAGGGAAGTGATAAAAACAGAATTTTTGGCATGGAATGCTGCCTAACATGTCATATCATATTTCTTTTCTTTATAGCATGGACATTTGGACTTTTATATTGTTTAAAGCAATAGTCTAGTTTTGACATGATAATTTAAATACTCAAGTATATCAACAAGCAACCATGTCTTTCAAATTATCAACGCTAAAATAAGCTATCCCTAGCCCATCATGCCCAACCATTGGTCCATTCATCAAACACACTCGTATATTAGCTATGTCCAATACTCAAGTACGGTCATATTGCCTCCTAGTTGGTGCTTTTATAAGAGAAGATGGAGACTCAAATTCAAAATAAAAATTGCATAAAGTAAAAGATAGGCCCTTCGCAGAGGGAAATAGGGATTTGTAGAGGTGCTAGAGCTCAAAGCGAAAAACTTAGAGATAAAAACATTTTGGGAGGTGTATCCATCCCACCAACGAAAACGACTTAGAGTTCCCAATACTTTCCATGCTTAGATATATCATAGGCGGTTCCCAAATAGAAAATAAAGTTTTATTCCTTTTTCCACCATACTTTCACTTTCCATGGCTAGTCGTATCCACGGTTGCCCTCCATACCAACACTTTCCAAGGAATTTATTATTTGACAACATAAAGTAAATTCATTTTTTTGCATTTTCGGACTGGGCATCCCAAATACCTTTGCCTTACTCTTGTGCAATGACAAGTGAATAAACACTCATCTTGAGAATAACACATCTAGCATGGAAAATATTAGCCACCCCTCACCGCTCCGCGAGCGAAACAAACACACAAAACAAAAGTTTATTTTTGAAAATTAGAGATGGCACATGCAAATTTGCTTAGAATGGCAAAAGAATACCGCATATAGGTAGATATAGTGGACTCATGTGGCAAAACTGGGTTAATGGTTTTTGGATGCACAAGTAGTGATCATACTTAGTGCAAAATTAAGGCTAGCAAAAGATTGAGAAGCGACCAACCAAGAAACGAATAATCTCATAAGCGAGCATTAAGCATAACTAACACCGAATAATGCACATAAGTAGGATATAATTTCATTGCATAACTATTGACTTTCGTGCTTGCATAGGGAATCACAAACCTTAACACCAATATTCTTACTAAAGCATAATTACTCATCAAGATGACTCACATATCACATCATCATATCTCAAAACTATTACTAAGAATCAAGTTTATTTCGTCCATTGATCTTCATGAAAGTTTTTATTATATCCTTCTTGGATATTTATCACTTTGGGATTAATTTTCATATGTTGCTTTTCATAAGCTCAAACAAATATAAGTGAAGATCATGAGCATAATATTTCTTTCTCTCAAATTAATTTAAGTGAAGCAAGAGAGAATTTCTTGAAATTTTTACTAACTCTCAAATAAATCTAAGTGAATCAAGAGAGCATTTATTCAAAAAATACTAAAGCACACCGTGCTTAAAAATATATAAGTGAAGCACTAGAGCAAGTCCATAGCTCATAAAGAATTTAAGTGAAGCATAGAGAGCAATTCTAACAAGTCATGACATAATTTCAGCTCTCTCAAATAGGTGTTTCCAGCAAGGGATCAAGACTTAAAACACAAAATAAAACAAGCAAAGACTCATATCATACAAGTCGCTCCAAGCAAAACACATAGTATGTGACGAATAAAAATATAGTTTCGAGTAAAATACCGGTGGTCGTGAGAAGAAAGAGGGGATGTCACTCGGGGGCATCCACAAGCTTAGTTGGTTGCTCATTTTTGGATAATAGCTTGGGATGCCGGGGCATCCCCAGTCTTAGGCTCTTCTACTCCTTATTCCTTCATCCATCGTAAGATAACCCAAACCATGAAAACTTCAATCACACAAAACTCAACAAAACCTTCGTGAGATCCGTTAGTATAAGAATAATAAATCACTACTATAAGTGCTGTATCAAACCAATTCATATTTTGTTCGTGTATTATATCTAATGTATTCCAACTTTTCTATGGAAAAAACCCATCAAAGAAAACCATAGAGCCATCAAAATAAGCACACAACACAAAGAAAACAGAATCTGTCAAAACAGAACAGTCTGTAGCAATCTGACTATTTAGAATACTTCTGTAACCAAATTTTTTGAAAAATTAGGAAGACCTGAGTAATTTGTATATTGATCTACTTCAGGTGGAATGGGTATTTTATCGCTCTCCAGTAAAAAACGAAAATTACTTTTGTGAGCACAATAGTTTTTGTTTTTTTCAGCAAGATCAAACAACTATCACCCAAGAAGATCCTAAAGGCTTTACTTGGAACAAACACTAATTAAAACATAAAAAACACAATCATAACAGAAGCATAATTGTTCTAACACTCAAAAACAGGAAGCAAAAAGCAAAAATAATTTTTATTCGTTGGGTTGCCTCCCAACAAGCGCTATAGTTTTACGCCCTTAGCTAGGAATAAAGTAAGGATCTAAGTTTTGTATTCCAAAGTTTTAGCAACTTTTGTAAGGGTTTTCTCAAAACCGGGAAGCTCTTTACGCTTCCCCAAATTTTCCGGAAAAGAAACCATCTTTAGATCCAAAATATCCAATCGCTTATTACAAAGAGTAATAAGGGTATTCATGCGATTGATACTACCATTGAGATGTTTGAGAGGTTCGTTATATCTTTGTAATTCAACCATGTGTTTATGCAAATCACCAAGTTTGTCCAGCATTTGAACTCCCTCTGGGGTGAAAGTAAACCCCTTCTTTTGAGGTGGAATCCCCAAAATTCCTTCTAAAATTTCATAGGCAGCATTAGCATCAAGCTCAATAAAATTCCCTTTAGTCGCAAAATCTAGGAGTTGTCTATGATGCAAAGTTAATCCTACGTAAAAATTACGAAGCAAAACCTTAGCGTCCCCCTTTAGATTGGAAATACGATACGATTCCATAAGCCTATACCAAGCATCTTTCAAATTTTCTCCTTGTCTTTGTTTGAAGTAAAGCACTTCAAAATATGGTGACAAAGGAGGAGTAGGCACACTAGCCATTATGGCTAGGAAGCAAGAACACAGATAGATCTGGCAAGAAAACGGCAAACGGAAAAGAGGGGCGAATAAAACGGCAATTTTTTTGTGAAGTTGGGGAGAGGAAAACGAGAGGCAAATGGAAAATAATGTAAATTGCGAGGAGATGAGATTTTTGATTAGGAACCTGGTATATGTTGAAGATCCTCCCTGGCAACGGCACTAGAAATTGGCACGTGGCCAGGAGAATATCTTGACTTGATCCTCCCCGGCAACGGCACCAGAAATTCCTTTTGATGTCGCTTGAAGCTACGTCGGTATTTCCCCAAAGAGGAAGGGATGATGCAACACAGTGGCAGTAGGTATTTCCCTCAGATATGAAACCAAGGTTATCGATCCAGTAGGAGAACCAAGCAACACAACGTAAACAGCCCCTGCACATAGATAACAAATCCTCGCAACCCAACGTGTTATAGGGGTTGCCAGTCCCTTTCAGGTAACGATGCCAGAAATTGGTGCGTGACGGAAAAAAGTTGTAATAGATTGAATAAATAGATCGCAAATGAAATAAAGTGCAGCAAAGTATTTTTGGATTTTTGGATTAATAGATCTGAAAATAAAAGCAAATAAAAGTAGATCGCAAAGGCAAATAATATGAGAAAGAGACCCGGGGGCCGTATATTTCACTAGTGGCTTCTATCTAGAAAAATAGCAAAGCCATGGGTGAACAAATTACTGTTGGCAATTGATAGAACTTCAAATACTCATGACGATATCCAGGCAATGATCATTATATAGGCATCACGTCCAAGATTAGTAGACCAACTCCTTCCTGCATCTACTACTGTTACTCCACACATCGACCGCTATCCAGCATGCATCTAGTGTATTAAGTTCATGGAGAAACAGAGTAATGCAATAAGAACGATGACATGATGTAGACAAGATCTATCTATGTAGAGATAGACCCCATCGCTCTATCCTTAGTAGCAACGATACATACGTGTCGGTTCCCTTTCTGTCCCTGGGATCAAGCATCGTAAGATCGAACCCGCTACAAAGCACCTCTTTCCATTGCAAGATAAATAGATCAAGTTGGCCAAATAAAACCCAAATATCGGAGAAGAAATACGAGGCTATAAGAGATCATGCATAAAAGAGATCAAAGAAACTCAAATACTTTCGTGGATATAAAAAGATAGATCTGATCATAAACTCAAAGTTCATCGATCCCAATAAACACACCGCAAAAAGAGTTACATCATATGGATCTCCGAGAGACCATTGTATTGAGAATCAAGAGAGAGAGAGAGAGATGAAGCCATCTAGCTACTAACTACGGACCCAAAGGTCTACATAGAACTACTCACACATCATCGGAGAGGCACCAATGGAGGTGATGAACCCCATCCGAGATGGTGTCTAGATTGGATCTGGTGGTTCTAGACTCTGCGGCGGCTGGATCAATATTTCGTCGACTCCCCTAGGGTTTGGGGAATATTGGGGTATTTATAGAGCAAAGAGGCGGTCTGGGTGGCACCCGAGGTGGGCACAACCCACTATGGCGCGCTTGGGCCTCCTGGCGCACCCTGGTGGGTTGTGCCTCCCTCGGGGCACCCACAGGCGCAGCTAAGGCCCATTGTGTTCCTTCTGGCCCATAAAAAGTCTCCGTAAAGTTTCATGGCATTTGGACTCCGTTTGATATTGATTTTCTGCGATGTAAAAAACATGGAAAAAACAGCAACTGACACTTGGCACTATGTCAATAGGTTAGTACGAAAAAATGATATAAAATGACTATAAAATGATTATAAACATCCAAGATTGATAATATAACAACATGGAACAATAAAAAATTATATATACATTGGAGACGTATCGCTCGTTACAAATTATCTTTATATCAAACTACTCTGCTACTTACAATTTCAGCACTTGCACACATTACCTTGCTAAAAACCACTTGTCATTTCCTTCTGCTCCTCGTTGGTTTTGACACTCTTACTTATCGAAAAGAGCTACAATTGATCCCCTATACTTGTGGGTCATCAATCCCCAAGAGGGAGCGCAAACGCACATTAAGGGATGTCTATGCTGTAGAGCCCGTCGCCCCAAAATTCAACCCATGGTCGGCTTGTCCGATCACTTTTGATCGCAGGGACCACCCAACTGAAAGGATCGATACGGTTGACTAGTGGGGGGGGGGGGTGAATAGGAAACTAACAATTTTTAGCCTTTCTTTACCAAATTAAAGTTTGCATCAAAGTAGGTTGTCTAGATGTGCAACTAGGTGAGCAACCTATATGATGCAACAACAACAAGCATACAAGCAAGCACGGGAAGTAACACTAAAAAGCTTGCACAAGTAAAGGTGCGAGATAACCAAGAGTGGAGCCGGTGAAGACGAGGATGTGTTACCGAAGTTCCTTCCTTTTGAGGGGAAGTACGTCTCCGTTGGAGCGGTGTGGAGGCACAATGCTCCCCAAGAAGCCACTAGGGCCACCGTATTCTCCTCACGCCCTCACACAATGCGAGATGCCGTGATTCCACTATTGGTGCCCTTGGAGGCGGCGACCGGACCTTTAAAAACAAGGTTGGGGCAATCTCCACAACTTAATCAGAGGCTCCCAACAACACCATGAAGCTTCACCACAATGGACTATGGCTCTGTGGTGATCTCAACCGTCTAGGGTGCTCAAACACCCAAGAGTAACAAGATCCGCTAGGGATTGGTGGGGGAATCAAATTTCTCTTGGTGGAAGTGTAGATCGGGGCCTTCTCAACCAATCCCGAGCAACTCAACAAGTTTGATTGGCTAGGGAGAGAGATCGGGCGAAAATGGAGCTTGGAGCATTAATGGAGCTTTTGGGGGGAAGAGGTAAGTCAACGAAGAAGAAGAGGACCCCCTTTTATAGAAGGGGATCCCATCCAATCGTTACCCCCAAAACAGCCCCGCAGAGGGCAGTACTACCGCAGGTGGCAGCGGTACTACCGCTGGACCCAGCGGTACTACCGCTCCCCCTTGCGGTACTACCGCTCCCCCTTGCGGTACTACTGCCCAGCCTGGGAGGGCTTGAAGAGAGAGTAGGAATCATGCCCAGCACGGTACTGCCGCGGAGGTAGGGCGGTACTACCGCCCTCGAGTGGTACTGCCGCTTCTCCTACCACTGCAAAGTGCCACTCAACCCGACACGAGATGCGACCCCCTCGAGTCGATGCGATAGTAGCCCGGTACCGCAGTGGTACTACGGCTGAGAACCAGAAGCGGTACTACCGCTCAGACACAAAACATCACAACTGCAAGGGGAACAAAATCTCCAGTCGAAGAGGAAAGGCACAAAGGGTGAGAGAAGGATGTGTACGTGTTGATTCCACCCAAGCCATACCAAAGCGGACCCCCTCTTGATAGAACGGTGACTCCTACGAAACTAGTCCACCAAACAAGAAATGAAAGAGCTACACCGTCTTGAAAAACACTTCGAGGGGAAGGAAATCGTCGCGTGCCAAAGGATGAATCTCTGAAAGGCTCAAAGCACACGGTTAGTCCACAAACATGTTGTCATCAATCACCAAAACTACATAGAGAGAGATATGCCGTAACAATCTCCCCCTTTTTGGTGGATTGATGACAACCAGGGATTTACACAGGGATAAGGCAATAAAGTAAAGATACTTAGAACTACAAAATATAGACGTGCTCCCCCTGAATGTGTGCACCTAGTTAGTAGGCCTTTGGAATGCAAGACACACACATTAGGATCAACACTCCCCCTATATTTTATAGTCCAACAATCTAAGCACAGGATACATGAGAGCAGGGTATATAACAGGATAAGCATGTAACTCATAAGATACCAAAGTACTAGATAGACATAGATAATGAAGATTAAAGATAAGGTAGCATATGTCTCACACCATATGTCTGGAACTTAGGTCTAACTGGCACAAAACCAAACAAAGCAAATGGCGATAAAACACAACAACACCACAAACCACAAAGACACACCCACAACACGGCAACAGCAACAACACAAATCCCTAAACTCTCTCCCCCTTTGGCATCGAGACACCAAAAGGGCAAAGGGCGTTGCTACGGCTCCAGGTGATAGCACGCTAAGGAACTCGAACATCACATCCCAGCGGGATCGTCTGCACCGCCGTCATTGGTCGGAAACTATTCTGTGTCTGAATCGGTCCACTGGCAATGCTACTGAACCCACTCCTCCTCATCAGTGATCCTCTCCTCAGATCCGCTGTTAACAGTGGCACCCAACTGGTGCATGAGCTCCTTGTGATGTCTGCGGGCCTTCTTCTCAGATACATGAGACATGTACCGGCCATGAGACTCCATGCAGAAAAGTTTCTTCATCTTGCGCTTAATCCTCTTAGCCCATGAGGGCTCCACACCGGAGGGCTCATAGTCCTCATCCTTGTCGGCCTCAGCCTCGTCCTCGGTCTCCCTGTCAGCCTCAGAAGGTGGATCACCAGATCGAGGGGCCTGGGTGCCCCAGTTGTCCTTCTTCCTTAGACGCTTGATATCATAAGAAATCAACTCTCTAGTTTCCAGCGCACTCCTGGGATAGTGATGTGCCCAGGCCTTCTCAATGAGCAGCATGATGAAAGGACCATAGATCAGGCACTTGCGCTCAGAAATGGCAGAAAGAAGTTCAAACCACATAACATGAGAAATGTCCAGGGACTCTCCAGTGTTTGCTTCATTCTCATGCTGGCAGAAGAGAAGCATGTCCACAAGATAGGAGTGGACCATATATCCAGATTCCCAATGCGAGGGAAAAGAGTCTCTCGGAAGACCCGGTGAAGGATGTCCAGATAGGTAGACAGCTCATAGGTTACCTTCTTTGTCTTGGGGTTAACCTTCTTAGAACAGTAGGGCCAGAGGGCTTGCTTGTGAGTGGAGGTGACATTGCGGTGAGGACGGAAGCCGACTGGATTCTCAAGCCCGTGATCTTCCACCCCAAGTAACTCCATGAAGGCCTTCCACTTGACAGTGAGCAACTTGCCATTGGTCATCCAAGTCAGAGACCTTTCTGCATCAGTTCCAAGATGGACAGCGGCATAGAATTGGCATATCAAATCGGCATCAAAGTCCTTGTTGAACTGCATGATTCTGAGAATGTTCAACTGAGTGCACATCTGAAGGGCTTCGCCAAAGTACTCAGGGTCCTTTTCCATAGGATCGGTGTCGATGGAACGAACATCAACAAAGTGATTCTTCTTAGCCTTGATCACATCATAGAAGATGGCAAACTGAAAGCGGTTCCAGAATGGGCGGTTGACCAACGTGGGATCTTGGTCTTCCTCATAGGGGTTGCGGCGACGCTTTGCTCAAAATTCCTTGGCAGTCATCTCAGACACAGTCTTTCCCTTTGGCTTGCTTGCCGATCTCTTCGAGAGCTGAGGCGGCGGTGGATCACTTGAGGTAGCACCCGCTGGCGGCGATGGAGCACTAGTGGAACCACCTGCTGACTCAGATGTGCGGTAGCACTTTGACGTTGCACGACTGGGGTTGACACGGCGGACCTGCTGCTCAGGATGATCATCACCTGGAACCAAACACACGAGCAGAAGAAACAACACGAAATAAAGAGCATAAGCCACCAAACAAAACAACAAGGATCAAAACATGGTAGGAAATGATGGAACAGGGCATGTAGCGGTAGTACTGCGACCCAACCGCGGCAGTACCGCTTGCGCGGTAGTACCGCTCAAGGAGGGCGGTAGTACCGCTCAAGACGGGGAACGGCGGTTCCCTTACCGCCGTGGACAGATCCGGCACTACCGGAGATGCCAAATTCAAAAATAAGCCTACCAAACTTCAATCCAAAGGGCCTAGAAGCCATCTCCATCCTACTCAAGCCTCGACTTATCCAAAAGACGAGAAAAACAATGCCTATTGCCCCTAAAAACTAGATGCAAGATCTAGGCAAAGAGAGAATGGGATCGGGGGCAATACCGGCATCCATGGCTAGAGGACGTGCTGGGGATCGACTCCACCAGAGGAAATGGAGAGGGATGGCACAAAACGGCGGCCGGCCGAGGCCTTCCTGCGGCGTGGCGTCGCTGGAGCGACGAAGAAGACGAGCGAGTGGGGGCGAATGGGTATTGGGGAGAAAACAACTCCCCCTGCCCCGACATAACCCCCACTCCCCGCCCCGCAGAGGTAGTACCGCTTGACGCTTGTCAGCGGTAGTACCATGCACGCCGCAGTAGTACCGCTCTGCCGCAAAGAGGAGTGGCCAAAAGTCTTAGCTCAAGAAAAAGAAACCGAAACGAAAGTGAGAACAAACACACACACACACAACCGACAAAAACAAACCTCTCCAAGAGAGGACGGTGGCCGAGGCCACCTATGTTTGAGTTCATAGGTATGGCACCACGAAGATTTTAACCTTGGGCCCATGACCAACACTCATCTTTGAAGCACACGTACCGTCAAAAATGGCTAATGTGAAAGAGTTTGATTAGTTTATGCATTATGGGGGGAGGGAAAGTTCATTGAGAGAACAACACTCCCCCTATGTCCATGCCTACACCTAAAATAGACAACAAGTTGAGTGTGGTGGGGTGTGCAAGGGTTCAAGTCACATTGCCCGAATCAATGATATTTAGCTCATGCCTTAACTCGCGAAATCTTGCTTCATCCAAAGGCTTCGTCAAAATATCTGCAAGGTTATCATGAGTGTTGACATAGTTGAGCCCGATCTCCCCTCGCCTAATATGATCCCGGATGAAGTGATACTGAATCTCAATATGCTTCATCTTGAAGTGTTGCACCGGGTTGAGAGAGATTTTGATGGCACTTTCATTGTACACCAAAGTGTCACTTTGTCACAAATGACACCGCAATCCTTTAAAATTTGCCTCATCCATAGAAGTTGTGCACAACAACTACCGGCAGCCACATACTCCGCTTTCGTGGACGAGAGAGACACGCAACTTTGCTTCTTGGAAGACCAACTCACCAAAGAGCAACCAAGAAATTGGCACCCTCCGGAAGTGGACTTCCTATCCACTTTGTCTCCCGCCCAATCCGAGTCCGAATAACCTACAAGCTTGAAGTTTGCTCCTCTTGAGTACCATAAGCCAAAGTTTGGGGTATGAGCCAAATATCAAAATATTCGCTTGACCACCACAAAGTGACTTTCGTTAGGAGCGGCTCGAAACCATGCACAAATACCCACACTCAACATGATATCCGGTCTAGATGCACAAAGGTAAAGCAAGGAGCCAATCATCGAGCGATATACCTTTTGATCCACCGCTTTACCATTGGGGTCAATGTCAAGTTGGCACTTGGTGGGCATGGGAGTGGAAGCCGGCTTGACATCACTTAGCTTGAATCTCTTGAGCATGTCTTGAGTGTATTTGGCTTGGTTGATGAAGGTTCCTTCTCTCCTTTGCTTCACTTTGAGCCCGAGAAAGAACTTCAACTCTCCCATGGAGGACATCTTGAACTTTGAGGTCATGAGAGCGGCAAATTCCTCATTGAAAGCTTTGTTAGGGGAACCAAAGATAATATCATAAACATATAATTGACACATAAACAACTCCCCTTTGACCTTCTTAGTAAAAAGGGTGGGGTCGATTAGCCCAACTTCAAAACCACGGTCTTGTAAAAACTCGGTAAGGTGGTCATACCACGCACGTGGGGCTTGTTTAAGGCCATAGAGTGCCTTATTGAGTTGATACACATGATCGGGAAAGTAGGGATCCTCAAACCCGGGGGGTTTCTTGACATATACCAATTCATTAATCAGACCATTAAGAAAAGCACTCTTCACATCCATTTGTTGTAACTTAAAGTTATGATGAGAAGCATATACAATCAACATGCGAATGGATTCAAGACGAGCAATGGGAGCAAAGGTTTCACCGTAGTCGATACCCTCGACTTGGAAGTAGCCTTGTGCTACCAAACGAGCCTTGTTGCGAATGATTATCCCATGAGCATCTTGCTTGTTCTTGAATATCCACTTAGTTCCAATGACATTGTGGTTCCCCGTTGGCCTTGGCACCAATCTCCACACTTTGTTGCGCTCAAAGTCGTTGAGTTCTTCATGCATGTCATTGAGCCAATCCGGATCTTCGAGCGCCTCATAGACCTTATGGGGTTCAACACATGAGACAAACGGGTGATGTTCACAATAGTTTGCTAATTGTCTATGAGTGCTTACCCCCTTTCTTAAGCTTCTAAGCACATTTGTCATGAGATGATCCTTGGTGGAGAGCTTGGAAGCAATCTTTGTGGCACGACGCTCCAATTCCTCCTCGGGGGTGAGATGAGGAGTGGTCACTTGATCATCTTGAGCGCCGTCTTTAGCTTGTTCTTGATCTCGAGGAAGCTCTTGATCTTGAACTTGCTCGGAGGAGAGAACTTGACCTTGGGCATCACTTGATGTTACAACACAATCTTGAGATTGACCTTGCCCTTGGTCTTGTTCTTGAGGTTGAGGGCCTTCACTTTGTTCTTCGGAAGCGTGTGGGTCTTGGGTTGGTGAAGGTTCCACTTGAGTGGAACATTGTCCTTCTCCTTCGGCCACAACGGGTTCCTCAATGGGTAGGATATGACCAACACCCATTCTTCTTATGGCTTGGGGAGGAATTTCATCACCTACATCACAAGTACCACTTTGCTCCACTTGGGAGCCATTATTCTCATCAAACTCCACGTTACACGTTTCCTCAATAAGTCCCGTGGACTTGTTGAGAACACGGTAAGCATGAGAGTTTGTAGCATAACCAACAAATATGCCCTCATAAGCTCTAGCCTCAAATTTAGACAAACGAACACCTTTCTTGAGAATGAAACACTTACACCCGAACACCCGGAAGTACTTGAGGTTGGGCTTGTTACCGGTGAGTATCTCATATGGAGTCTTGTTCAAGCCTTTGCGGAGGTAGAGTCGATTAGATGCATGACACGTGGTGTTGATGGCTTCGGCCCAAAAGTTGTAGGGAGACTTGAACTCCGCCATCATGGTCCTTGCCGCATCCATCAACGTCCGGTTCTTCCTCTCCACTACACCATTTTGTTGAGGGGTATAAGGTGCGGAATATTGATGCTTGATTCCCTCATCACTCAAAAACTCATCCAAGGTGTAGTTCTTGAACTCGGAGCCATTGTCACTCCTTACAGTCAAGAACTTTGTATTGTGTTGTCGTTGAGCTTCATTTGCAAAGTCGATGATGGTTTGTTGAGTCTCGATCTTCCTCTTGAAGAAATATACCCAAGTGTATCTTGAATATCCATCCACAATCACCAAGCAATACTTTCTACCGCCAAGACTATCAAAGGATGGGGGGCCGAAGAGATCCAAATGAAGGAGCTTGATACGTCTCCAACGCATCTATAATTTTTGATTGTTCCATGCTATATTATATTCTCTGTTATGGACATTATTGGGCTTTATTATACACTTCTATATTATTTTTGGGACTAACCTATTAACCGGAGGCCCAGCCCAGAATTGCTGTTTTTTTGCCTATTTTAGGGTTTCGCACAAAAAGAATATCAAACGGAGTCCAAATGGAATGAAACCTTCGGGAACATGATTTTCGGAACGAACATGATCCACAGGACTTGGACCCTACGTAAAGACATGAACCAGGAGGCCACGAGGTAGGGGGGCACGCCTACCCCCCTGGGTGCGCCCTCCACCCTCGTGGGCCCCCTGTTGCTCCACCGACGTACTCCTTCCTCCTATATATACCTGCGTACCCCCAAACTACCAGATACGGAGCCAAAACCCTAATTCCACCGCCGTAACTTTCTGTATCCACGAGATACCATCTTGGGGCCTGTTCCGGAGCACTGCCGGAGGGGGCGTCGATCACGGAGGGCTTCTACATCAACACCATAGCCCTTCCGATGAAGTGTGAGTAGTTTACCTCAGACCTACGGGTCCATAGTTATTAGATAGATGGCTTCTTCTCTCTTTTTGGATCTCAATACAAAGTTCTCCCCCTCTCTTGTGGAGATCTATTCGATGTAATCTTCTTATGCGGTGTGTTTGTTGAGACCGATGAATTGTGGGTTTATGATCAAGTTTATCTATGAACAATATTTGAATATTCGCTGAATTCTTTTATGTATGATTGGTTATATTTGCAAGTCTCTTCGAATTATCAGTTTGGTTTGGCCTACTAGATTGATCTTTCTTGCAATGGGAGGAGTGCTTAGCTTTGGGTTCAATCTTGCGGTGTCCTTTCCGAGTGATAGTAGGGGCAGCAAGGCACGTATTGTATTGTTGCCATCGAGGATAACAAGATGGGGTTTTCATCATATTGAATGAGTTTATCCCTCTACATCATGTCATCTTGCTTAAAGCGTTACTCTATTCTCTTGAACTTAATACTCTAGATGCATGCTGGATAGCGGTCGATGTGTGGAGTAATAGTAGTAGATGCAGGCAGGAGTCGGTCTACTTGTCTCAGACGTGATGCCTATATACATGATCATACCTAGATATTCTCATAACTATGCTCAATTCTGTCAATTGCTCAATAGTAATTTGTTTACCCACCGTGAATACTTATGCTCTCGAGAGAAGCCACTAGTGAAACCTATGGCCCCCGGGTCTATCTTCTATCATATTAATCTTCCAATACTTAGTTATTTTTATTGCCTTTTATTTTACTTTACATCTTTATCATAAAAATACCAAAAATATTATCTTACCATATCTATCAGATCTCACTCTCGTAAGTGGCTGTGTAGGGATTGACAACCCCTTATCGCGTTGGTTGCAAGGACTTATTTGTTTGTGTAGGTGCGAGGGACTCGTGTGTGGCCTCCTACTGGATTGATACCTTGGTTCTCAAAAACTGAGGGAAATACTTACGCTACTTTGCTGCACGACCCTTTCCTCTTTAAGGGAAAACCAACGCAAATGCTCAATAGGTAGCAAGAAGGATTTCTGGCGCTGTTGCCGGGGAGGTCTACGCAAAAGTCAACATACCAAGTACCCATCACAACCCTTATCTCCCGCATTACATTATTTGCCATTTGCCTCTCATTTTCCTCTCCCCCACTTCACCCTTGACGTTTTATTCACCCTCTCTCTCTCTATCCTCCCTCTCTTTCTCTATTTGCCTCTTTTTGCCCATTTCTTGTTTGCTTGTGTGTTGGATTGCTTGCTTGTCGTTATGGCTAGTCCCCTATCTTTCCCTTTTTCTCCCGAGTTTGAGGTTCTTCACTTCAAACAAAGACAAGGAGAAAAAGTGAAAGACGCTTGGTTTAGAATGATGGGGTTTTATCGTAATTTCACCCTAGAGGTGAATTTTAGAATTCTGCTTTGCAACTTTTATGTTGGATTAAATTTATCTCATAGACAACTCTTGGATTGCGTCGCCAAAGGCAATTTTATTGAAATTGATCCCAGTATTGCTCATGAAATTATAGAGGGTATAGTGGGAACACTACCCCAACAAAAGGGGCATCATCATACCCAAGAAGAAATGCAAATTTTCGAGAAAATTTTCCAAGTAACCAAGATCTTACAAAAATCTCTTGAACCTCTTAAGAGTGTTAGCGGGAATCTCCACCGCATGAATATGTTGATTACCCTTTGCAATAAGCGTTTGGATTCTTTAGATCTCAAAATTTCCGAATATGAGGGTAAACTTAAGGAACCTCCCGGATTCGAGCATAACTCCGCAAAAGAAGTTAAAAACCCAAGATGATATTACTTAGATCTATCCTTGCTTTTTATGCCTAGCTAGGGGCGTTAAACGATAGCGCTTGTTGGGAGGCAACCCAATTTTATTTTTTATTCCTTGATTTTTTCTCCTGTTTAGTAATAAATAATTTATCTAGCCTCTGTTTTGGTTGTGTTTTTTGTGTTTAATTAGTGTTTGTTCCAAGTAGAACCGTTGGGAAGACTTGGGGAAAGTCTTGTTAATCTTGCTGTAAAAAACAGAAACTTTAGCGCTCACGAGAACTGCTGCCATTTTTATTTGGAAATTCATATTTAGTTAATTATTTTTGCATATGATTAATAGATAAATTACTCACGTCCATAAATTTATTTTAGATTTTTTGGGGTTCCAGATCTTGCGTTAGCCAGAGATTACTACAGACTGTTCTGTTTTTGACAGATTCTATTTTTCGTGTGTTGTTTGCTTATTTTGATGAATCTATGGCTAGTAAAATAGTTTATAAACCATAGAGAAATTGGAATACAGTAGGTTTAACACCAATTTAAATAAATAATGAGTTCATTACAGTACCTTGAAGTGGTGTTTTCTTTTCTTTCGCTAACGGAGCTCACGAGATTTTCTACTTTAAGTTTTGTGTTGTGAAGTTTTCAAGTTTTGGGTAAAGATTTGATGGATTATGGAACAAGGAGTGGCAAGAGCCTAAGCTTGGGTATGCCCATGGCACCCCCAAGATAATCTAAGGACACCCAAAATCCAAAGCTTGGGGATACCCCGGAAGGCATCCCTTCTTTCGTCTACTTCTATCGGTAACTTTACTTGGAGCTATATTTTTATTTACCACATGATATGTGTTTTGCTTGGAGCGTCTTGTATTATTTGAGTCTTTATTTGTTAGTTTTCCACAATCATCCTTGATGCACACACCTTTTTGAGAGATACACACATGATTTTGAAATTATTAGAATACTCTATGTGCTTCACTTATATCTTTTGAGTTATATAGTTTTTGCTCTAGTGCTTCACTTATATCTTCTAGAGCACGGTGGTAGATTTGTTTTATAGACACCATTGTTCTCTCATGCTTCACTTAGATTATTTTGAGATTCCTACAAAACAGCTTGGTAATTTGCTTTAATTATTTGAGGCATTCAAGATTAATAAATAAAATTTTCTTATGAGTGTGTTGAATACTATGAGAAGTTTGAAACTTGATTATTGTTTTGAGATATGGAGATGGTGATATTAGAGTCGTGCTAGTTGAGTAGTTGTGAATTTGAGAAATTCTTGTGTTGTAGTTTGTGATTCCCTTAGCATGCACGTATGGTGAACCGTTATGTTAAGAAATCGGAGCATGATGTATTTATTGATTGTCCTCCTTATGAGTGGCGGTCGGGGAAGAGCGATGGTCTTTTCCTACCAATCTATCCCCCTAGGAGCATGCGTGTAGTACTTTGCTTCAATAACTAATAAATTTTTGCAATAAGTATGTGAGTTCTTTATGACTAATGTTGAGTCCATGGATTATACGCACTCTCACCCTTCCACCATTGCTAGCCTCTCTAATACCGTGCACCTTTCGCCGGCATCATACACCCACCATATACCTTCCTCAAAACAGCCACTATACCTACCTATCATGGCACTTCCATAGCCATTCCGAGATATATTTCCATGCAACTTTCCACCATTTCTTTTATGATGACACACTCCATCATTGTCATATTGCTTTGCATGATCATGTAGTTGACATTTTAGTTGTGGCAAAGCCACCGTTCATAATTCTTTCATATAAGTCACTCATGCATCATTGCTATCCTGGTACACCGCCGGAGGCATTCATATAGAGTCATAATTTGTTCCTGTATCGAGTTGTAATCATTGAGTTGTAAATAAATAGAAGTGTGATGATCATGATTCATAGAGTATTGTCCCAAAGAAAAAAAGGCCCAAAAAAGAAGGCCCCAAAAAAGGGGCAATACTACTATCCTTTTTCCACACTTGTGCTTCAAAGTAGCACCATGATCTTCCTGATAGAGTCTCCTATGTTATCACTTTCATATACTAGTGGGACTTTTTTCATTATAGCACTTGGCTTGTATATTCCAACAATGGGCTTCCTCAAAATGCCCTAGGTCTTTGTGAGAAATCAAGTTGGATGCATACCCACTTAGTTTCTTTTTGTTGAGCTTTCATATACTTATAGCTCTAGTGCATCCGTTGCATGGCAATCCCTACTCACTCACATTGATATCTATTGATGGGCATCTCCATAGCCCGTTGATACGCCTAGTTGATGTGAGACTATCTTCCCCCTTTTTGTCTTCTCCACAACCACCATTCTATTCCACCTATAGTGCTATGTCCATGGCTCACTCTCATGTATTGCGTGAAGATTGAAAAAGTTTGAGAACATTAAAAGTATGAAACAATTGCTTGGCTTGTCATCGGGGTTGTGCATGATTTGAATACTTTGTGTGGTGAAGATGGAGCATAGCCAGACTATATGATTTTGTAGGGATAACTTTCTTTGGCCATGTTATTTTGAAGAGACATAATTGCTTAGTTAGTATGCTTGAAGTATTATTATTTCTATGTCAATATTAAACTTTTGTCTTGAATCTTTTGGATCTGAATATTCATACCACAATTAAGAGAATTACATTGAAAATATGCCAAGTAGCATTCCACATCAAAAATTCTGTTTTTATCATTTACCTACTCGAGGACGAGCAGGAATTAAGCTTGGGGATGCTTGATACGTCTCCAACATATCTATAATTTTTGATTGTTCCATGCTGTATTATATTGTGTTTTGGACATTATTGGGCTTTATTATACACTTTTATATTATTTTTGGGACTAACCTATTAACCGGAGGCCCAACCCAGAATTGTTATTTTTTTGCCTATTTTAGGGTTTCGCAAAAAAAGAATATCAAACGGAGTACAAACGGAATGAGACCTCCAGGAACGTGATTTTCGGAACGAACATGATCCAGAGGACTTGGACCCTACGTCAAGACTTCAACCAGGAGGCCACGAGGTAGGGGGGCGCGCCTATCCCCTGGGTGCACCCTCCACCCTCGTGGGCCCCCTGTTGCTCCACTGACGTACTCCTTCCTCCTATATATACCTGCGTACCCCCAAACAACCAGATACGGAGCCAAAACCCTAGTTCCACCGCCGTAACTTTTTGTATCCACGAGATCCCATCTTGGGGCCTGTTCCGGAGCTCCGCCGGAGGGGGCATCGATCACGGAGGGCTTCTACATCACCATAGCCCTTCCGATGAAGTGTGAGTAGTTTACCTTAGACCTACAGGTCCGTAGTTATTAGCTAGATGGCTTCTTCTCTCTTTTTGGATCTCAATACAAAGTTCTCCCCCTCTCTTGTGGAGATCTATTCGATGTAATCTTCTTTTGCGGTGTGTTTGTTGAGACCGATAAATTATGGGCTTATGATCAAGTTTATCTATGAACAATATTGGAATCTTCTCTGAATTCTTTTATGTATGATTGGTTATCTTTGCAAGTCTCTTCGAATTATCATTTTGGTTTGGCCTACTAGATTGATGCTACCTCTTGAGCATCGCGTTGGTTTTTCCCTGAAGAGGAAGGGATGATGCAGCAGAGTAGCGTAAGTATTTCCCTCAGTTTTGAGAACCAAGGTATCAATCCAGTAGGAGGCTACGCACGAGTCCCTCGTACCTGCACAAAACAAATAAATCCCCACAACCAACAGGATAAGGGGTTGTCAATCCCTACACGACCACTTACGAGAGTAAGATCTGATAGATATGATAAGATATTTTTTTGGTATTTTTATGATAAAGATGCAAAGTAAAATAAAAGCAAAGTAAATAACAAAGTATTGGAAGATTAATATGATGGAGATAAACCCGGGGGCCACAGGTTTCACTAGTGGATTCTCTCAAGAGCATAAGTATTCTACAGTGGGTGAACAAATTACTGTTGAGCAATTAACAGAATTGAGCATAGTTATGAGAATATCTAGGCATGATCATGTATATAGGCATCACGTCCGAGACAAGTAGACCGACTCCTAACTGCATCTACTACTATTACTCCACTCATCGACCGCTATCCATCATGCATCTAGAGTATTAAGTTAATGAAAACAGAGTAACACCTTAAGCAAGATCACATGATGTAGAGGGATAAACTCATGCAATATGATGAAGACCCCATCTTGTTATCCTCGATGGCAACAATACAATATGTGCCTTGCTGCCCCTACTGTCACTGGGAAAGGACACCGCAAGATTGAACCCAAAGCTAAGCACTTCTCCCATTGCAAGAAAGATCAATCTAGTAGGCCAAACCAAACTGATAATTCGAAGAGACTTGCAAAGATAACCAATCATACATAAAAGAATTCAGAGAAGATTCAAATATTGTTCATAAATAGACTTGATAATAAACCCACAATTCATCGGTCTCTACAAACACACCGCAAAAAGAAGATTACATCGAATAGTTCTCCACAAGAGAGGGAGAGAACATTGTATTGAGATCCAAAAAGAGAGAAAAAGCCATCTAGCTAATAACTGTGGACCCGTAGGTCTGAGGTAAACTACTCACACTTCATCGGAGGGGCTATGCTGATGATGTAGAAGCCCTCCGTGATCGATGCCCCCTCCGGCGGAGCTCCGGAACAGGCCCCAAGATGGGATCTCGTGGATACAGAAAGTTGCGGCGGTGGAATTAGGGTTTTGGCTCCCTATCTGATCGTTTGGGGGTACGTAGGTATATATAGGAGGAAGGAGTACATCAGTGGAGCAACATGGGGCCCACGAGGGTGGAGGGCCCGCCTGGGGGGGGGGGTAGGCGCGCCCCCTACCTCGTGGCCTCCTCTTTTGTGTCTTGATGTAGGGTCCAAGTCTCCTGGGTCTTGTTCGTTGAGAAAATCACGTTCCCGAAGGTTTCATTCCGTTTGGACTCCGTTTGATATTCCTTTTCTTCGAAACCCTAAAATAGGCAAAAAACAACAATTCTGGGCTGGGCCTCCGGTTAATAGGTTAGTCCCAAAAATAATATAAAAGTGGATAATAAAGCCCAATAATGTCCAAAACAGTAGATAATATAGCATGGAGCAATCAAAAATTATAGATACGTTGGAGACGTATCAATTGGTCTTTCTTGCAATGGGACAGCACGATCTTTGGCAAAACTAACATTTGTTAGTCCACGGACATGGTCCCCCTTGAGAAGACTTTGCAAAGATCTTGACGTGGGCTAAACAGCGATGCCAAAGCCATCCCACATCAACTTTAGCCATTAGGCATGTCGCGGTCTTAGTGGGTCGCCCCGAAAAGTTAATCACATAGTGGCCATTCTCGACATGCCCAACAAAGGCTACTTTAAGAGTCTTGCTCCACAAGAGGGCCATGGTATCAATATCAAAAAGTGGCAAATCCCATAAGTGCTAGTTGACGAACGGAAAGTAAATTGTATGCAAGGGACTCAACAAGCATGACCTTCTCGATCATAAGATCATGAGAAATGACAACTTTGCCGAGTTTTAACGCCCCGAGACCGATGTGCCAGGTGTCGTCCAGTTATTCGCTATTGTTGCCTTGTCATTGCTTGCGTGTCATGCATTGCATATCATGTCATCATGTGCATTTCATTTGCATACGTGTTCGTCTCATGCATCCGAGCATTTTCCCCGTTGTCCATTTTGCATTCCGGCGCTCCGTTCTCCTCCGGTGGTCCTTTCTACCTTTATTTCATGTGTGGGGATTAACCATTTCCGGATTGGACCGAGACTTGCCATGCGGCCTTGGTTTACTACCGGTAGACCGCCTGTCAAGTTTCGTATCATTTGGACTTCGTTTGATACTCCAACGGTTAACCGAGGGACTGAAAAGGCCTCATGTGTGTTGCAGCCCAACACCCCTCCAATTTGGCCCAAAACCCACCTAAACCTCCTCCGTCATCTCGGTCGTTCGATCACGATCGCGTGGCCAAAAACCGCACCTCATTTGGACTCTCCTAGCTCCCTCTACCTATATATATGTGCAACCCTCCGAAATTCGCGGTGCAAACCCTAGCTTCTCCTACCTCGCGCCACCGGACAAAAATCCCCACCACCCGGACATGTCCGACCGCCGCCTCCGACGAATCAGACGCCGCCACCTGTCCCCGCGCCTCCTTTCTCTCCTCTGGAGCCGCCGCCGGCCCGTAGAGCCCACGACCGGCCCGCGCCGGGCCGCGCCAGGCCCGACCGCGCCTCGCGCCGACTCGGCGGTCGTGCCGCCCCGGATCCGATGAAGCTCGCCGTCGCCGCCACGGCGCCTCGCCGCCTGCCTCCTCCACCGGCCATCGCCGCCACTCCACCTCGCCGCCATACCTCGTCGCCGCCACCGCGCGCAACCGACGCCGTCGAGCTCCGCCACTTCGCCGCCTCCGGCGATCCCCGCCGCCCTGGCCGAGCGCCACCGCCACCTCGACGCCGCCTCGCCTCCCGTGCGCCTCCGGCGACCTCGCCGGACCCGGCCGCCGCCTTGTCTCAGATCCGGTCCGGGTGGAACAGATCCACCGGGCCAGCCATCCAAACGACCTCGCCTCGCCCGGATCTACTCGTCCCGGGTCCTCCTCGTCCTGGTTCCCGCGGGGTAAAATTTCTCCAAGTCCCGAAATCCCAGATCCAAGTGCTCATGTTCATAGCCTCGTAACTTTGCATCTGTAGCTCCGATTCATGCATATAGCATATCAAAATGTTCATCTCAGAGAGTACATCATTTCATTCCATTGCATCATTTTCATTTGAGTTCATCTTGATGCCCGAAATGCTGTTAGAAGAGGGCTACTTGAGTTAATTGTCAGATCTGCTACTCCATTTAGATTTTTGTCATTTTTGCCATGGTTATTGTGTGCATGATATGCCCTGAGTTCTACATATGTTTTGTTAAGGGTTTTGTCATCTTTCCAGAGGTGCAACCCATGTATTTTTGTGATGTGTGTGGTGTCTAGTACAAGCTTGCAAAGTGGTGCACTTGTTAATTCTGTTTTCAGGGACTTAGCATTTCCACTAAGTCCTTGATCTGTTTATCTCATGATGCCATATGTTCATGTTGTTTCCTAGTGATCCGTGCCTCTTTTGAGGATGATCAGTAAGGATGTTTTGTTAATCTTGTAGTGCTCTATCCATCCATGTCTTTGTTTGCATTTATGTAGCAACCTAGCTTGAGTCAATCGAACTCTACTTTTGCTACTTTGTGAATCTGGGCAGATTGTCAACTTGTTTGCAATTTTGCCGATGATGTTGTAGTTGATCCGTGCATGCTATGTTATTGTTCTTGCCATGTCTAGCTTGCATTTTGTGTATTCTTGATGGGTGTATGATTAGCTTATCATGACTTGCACCGTAGTGAGTGCATCGAGCTCGCAAACATGCCTACTTGAGTTATGTTTCAGCATGTGCCAGTTTTCACAAAGTCTGAAAACTTATTATGTTTTTGCCATGTCCGCATGCTTGCAATTGTATGTTCTGATCCCTTTTGGCTCAAGGTCACTAAGGGACTTTTGTTAAGATCTTTGAGTATCTCCATGCCATGCTTTACTTTGCCATGTTCAGGTCCTGTAGCATGTAGTTTTGTTGCTCCGAAGAGGGCTACCTGATCTGAAATTCCAGACAAGTGTTAATTTCACCAAGTCTGAGATCTGTTTGTCATATGCATTTTTGCCATGCTTGTTTGAACCTGTTAATGGATGAATTGGCCGTAGCTCAGTGCTAGACTTTTGTTAAGCATCTTGAATGCATCCCTGCCATGTATTTTTGTTGTCATGTTTGGGTGCTGTAACATGTTCATCTCATTGCATTTAGATGGCTACTTGCTGTAAATCATAGACTGGTGTCATATTTGAATCGCTTGCCATTTCCAAACCGTAACTTCGATTCCGGTGTTCTTTATATCGTTTTCAAGCGATTTCATCTCATCTTTCTAGTGGCACACTTGGATTCCCAAGTTGAGGCCAGGTTCATGCATTTCCTGTCATATCTTGCATTTTGCATCCCGCATAACATATCATCTTTGCATCATCTTGTTTGGTCCTTGCACATGGTTGATTGTGTCTTTGTTGCTTGTTTGTCTTGTTTGGGTAGAGCCGGGAGACGAGTTCGCTAACGAGGAGCCCGTTGAGTTTGCTTTCGAGGATCCAGTCAACTCTGACAACCGTGCAGGCAAGGTGATCATACCCTCGAAATCACTACTATCTTTGCTATGCTAGTTTGCTCGCTCTTTTGCTATGCCAATGCTACGATGCCTACCACTTGCTTGAAAGCCTCCCAAATTGCCATGTTAAACCTCTAACCCACCATGTCCTAGCAAACCATTGATTGGCTATGTTACTGCTTTGTTCAGCCCCTCTTATAGCGTTGCTAGTTGCAGGTGAAGATTGGAGGCCGTTCCTTGTTGGAACATTTATTTACTTGTTGGGATATCACTATATTATCTTGTTATCTTAATGCATCTATATACTTGGTAAAGGGTGGAAGGCTCGGCCTCTCGCCTAGTGTTTTGTTCCACTCTTGCCGCCCTAGTTTCCGTCATACCGGTGTTATGTTCCCGGATTTTGCGTTCCTTACGCGGTTGGGTTATAATGGGAACCCCTTGATAGTTCGCCTTGATTAAAGCTTTTCCAGCAATGCCCAACCTTGGTTTTACCATTTGCCACCTAGCCTTTTCTTTCCCTTGGGTTCTGCAGACTCAAGGGTCATCATTATTTTAACCCCCCCGGGCCAGTGCTCCTCTGAGTGTTGGTCCCACCGAGCGATGTCCGGGGCTACCAGGGGCAACTCTGGGCTAGCCTACCCGACGTCTTGCTCATCTGAGTGTGCCATGAGAACGAGATATGTGCAGCTCCTATCGGGATTTGTCGGCACATTCGGGCGGTGTTGCTGGTCTTGTTTTAACCTGTCGAAGTGTCTTGAAGAACCGAGATACCGAGTCTGATCGGAACGTCTTGGGAGGAGGTCTATTCCTTCATTGACCGTGAGAGCTTGTCATGGGCTAAGTTGGGACTCCCCTGCAGGGATTTGAACTTTCGAAAGCCGTGCCCGCGGTTATGGGCAGATGGGAATTTGTTAATGTCCAGTTGTAGAAAACCTGAAGTTGACCTTAATTAAAATGCATCAACCGCGTGTGTAACCGTGATGGTCTCTTCTCGGCGGAGTCCGGGAAGTGAACACGGTGTTGGAGTTATGCTTGACGTAGGTTGTTCTAGGATCACTTCTTGATCATAGTTTCTCGACCGTGCTTTGCCTTCTCTTCTCGCTCTCTTTTGCGTATGTTAGCCACCATATATGCTAGTCGCTTGCTGCAGCTCCATCTCATACCTTTACCTTACCCATAAGCTTAAATAGTCTTGATCGTGAGGGTGCGAGATTGCTGAGTCCTCGTGGCTCACAGATACTTCCAAAACCAGCTTGCAGGTGCCGATGAGTCCGTGCAGTTGACGCAATCAAGCTCAGGAGGAGCTCGATGAAGATCTTGTCCTTTGTGTTGTTTCGTTCTAGTTGATCAGTAGTGGAGCCCAGTTGGGGTCGATCGGGGACCTTGTCGCATTTGGGATTCTTCTTTTATTTTGGTTCTGTAGTCGGACCTAGATTGTATTTGGATGTTGTAATGCTTTATTCATGTAATTGTGTGAAGTGGCGGTTGTAAGCCAACTATGTATCTCTGTCCCTTATGTATTACATGGGTTGTGTGAAGATTACCTCACTTGCGACATTGCTTTCAATGCGGTTATGCCTCTAAGTCGTGCTTCGACACGTGTGAGATATAGCCGCATCGAGGGCGTTACACGAGTCCCAATACCTTAGAGGACGAGGCGTCACCCCACTCAAGTTGGTGGGCATGGATGGAATCTTTTGCACGTCCACCACCAAGTCCTTGCTTCCGGTCATATGATTAGTAGCTCCACTATCGAGCAACCATGATCCCCCACCGGAAGCAAACACCTACAAGAGATCAATGCTTGGTTTTAGGTACCCATGTTGTAATGGGTCCTTTGATATTAGTAACAAGGGTCTTAGGAACCCAAATAGACCATTCAATGTACTCATAAGGAGAACCAACAAATTTGGCATAAACATGCCCATCTCTAGCACGACACAACACATAAGAAGGGTTAAAGTCGCCGCTTTGTTGGGAATGGAAGCGTTTCCCTTCTTGGCATCACTACCCCTCATGGAGTTCTTCTCCTTCTCCTTAGTAGCACCCTCTCCCTCCTTCACAAAGGTTTGCTTGAGAGGAGGAGGTCGTTTGGCCTTGTCATTCTTCTTCTTGTTCTTGGACTTGGGCACATATCCAATCCCTTCCTTGGCCACAACTCCCTTTTGGTTGGTCAAAAGGTTGTTGAGGTTCTTCTCGCCTTGTATGCAAGACACGAGACCTTTATCAAGTTGCACCTTTATCTTAGCGTTCTCCTCAACAAGATGCACATGCTCACAACATGGGTTAGTAGCATTTGCATTATCAATTAACATCATACGAGGAAAAGTGGCTTTCTCCTTGGTTAGCTTTACTTGAAGTTGATCATGAGACTCTTTGAGGCTAGCATGAGCACCCTTCAAGACCTTGTGAGCCTTGTCAAGTAGATCAAACTCCTCTTTGAGTCTAGCAAGATCAACCCCAAGCTTGGCCTTCTCGAAGTTTAGCACACGAGAGACAACGAGAGCATGATCAAAATATTTCTTTAACTTAGCGTGATCAACGTTGTGTGACTCCTCAAGAGCCAAACGAAGACCACGCTCTTCCTCAAGAGCATTGGAAAGATCCGAAATCTCATCGGCATAGTCACGACTATGCCCCTCCATCTTGGAGATAGTATCTTCGTGAGCCTCTATCATGTCATTGGCTTCACCAAGTTGTTCCAAGAGAGCAACAAAATGCTTCTTGGATTTACCCTTGAGTTTACCCATAAAGGACTCAAACTCATTTTCCTCCACATTAGATCCCTCATATTCATCAGTGAAATCCGTCAAGGAAGGATTATTAATGATGGTAGTTTTGATGTTGGGGGTTACCTTGTTGGTGGCTTTAGCCATGAGGCACTTGGCGGTGATGTTCTCATTGGGTGAGTCGAAGAGAGACACTCGTGGAGTTTTTGCAATGGCAACGGAGGCCATGGCAACCGACTCACCATCTTCTTCATCATCATCCTCCTCATGGTACTCTTCTTGAACCACCAACGCCTTGTGAGGTGTCTTCTTGGTGAAGTTTCTCTTGTTGGGGGAAAGACTTGGCTTTGTCCTTTCGGATGAGCTTGCCACCATTGTCTTCCCTCTTCTCATGCGTGCACTCCGCAACAAAATGGCTCACACTGCCACAATTGTAGCAAGTCCTCACATGTTGCTTTCTCTTCGTGCCACTTGAGTTGTTCTTGTTGAAGTTTGGCCTTGAGTTCTTCTTGCTCCAAAATTGCCTTGAAGCAAGTGCCATGTGTTCATGATAGGCATACTTTATATCTTCGGGGTTGCTTTCCTCTTCTTCTTCCTCTTCTTCTTCTTCTTCAACACAAACCTTGGCCTTCAATGCAAGGTTGGGCTTCTTTGCCCTTTGAGAGCGAAGCACCACATTGTTGGCGGTCTTGTCCAAGATGTTCATAGCCACAAACTCATCCAACACTTCACTTGAGGTCAAAGTGTGGAAGTCCGGCCTTTGACGAATGACGGAGGACATGGCCTTGTGGTAAGGCATCATTGCCTTGAGGAATTTGCGCTTGATCCAATTGTCATCCATGTCCTTGCTCCCATGATCTAGGAGTGAGACCGCGAGTTTGATTACTCTCCGATAAAGATCACGAGGTTCTTCATCTTCTTTCATTGCAAACTCATCGGCTTCATCTTGCACTACTTCATAGTTGGAGCGTTGAATGCTTGCGCTTCCCCGGTAGAGAGAGACAACACAAAGCCATGCATCTTTGGCCAAGGTGAAGGGCCAAAGATGAGGTAGATCTTCGGGTGGAATTGCATCTTGGATGATGAAAAGAGCATTCTCATTGAATTGATTATTCGCGGCTTCTCGAGGAGTGAAGTTGCTTCGGTCATGCGGATAGAAACCTTCTTCAATGATTCTCCAAAGATTAGTATTCACATGATTTAAATGACGCTTAAAGCGATAAAATCCAAGAATCAAAGTCCTCATTTTTCACAATCTTAGGTGGGGGCGGCATGATTCAAATGAGTGGAAGGAACCGGTCCAGCATAAACAAGTGGTGGTTCCACATGGGCAAAGATGCCGGTGCCATTTTTACCACTAGAAGAAGGAGCCTTTCACTACTAGCTTCCCCTTTGTCGGAGTTAGCATCTGTCACCTTGTCAGTGAGATCACCCACTTTCAACGGTGCAATGGATAGTTTAAGGCCCTCAATGAATTTAATAAACATGCTACTTACAATTTCAGCACTTGCAGACATTACCTTGCTGAAAACCACTTGTCATTTCCTTCTACTCCTCGTTGGTTTCGACACTCTTACTTATCGAAGAGAGCTACAATTGATACCCTATACTTGTGGGTCATCAATCCCCAAGAGGGAGCACAAACGCGCATTAAGGGATGTCTATGCTATAGAGCCCGTCGCCCCAAAATTCAACCCATGGTCGGCTTGTCCGATCACTTTTGATCGCAGGGACCACCCAACTAAAAGGATCGATATGGTTGACTAGAGGGGGGGGGGTGAATAAGCAACTAACAATTTTTAGCTTTTCTTTACCAAATTAAAGTTTGCATCAAAGTAGGTTGTCTAGATGTGCAACTAGGTGAGCAACCTATATGATGCAACAACAACAAGCACACAAGCAAGCACGGGAAGTAACACTAAAAAGCTTGCACAAGTAAAGGTGCGAGATAACCAAGAGTGGAGCCGGTGAAGAAGAGGATGTGTTACCGAAGTTCCTTCCTTTTGAGGGGAAGTACGTCTCCGTTGGAGCAGTGTGGAGGCACAATGCTCCCCAAGAAGCCACTAGGGCCACCGTATTCTCCTCACGCCCTCACACAATGCGAGATGCCGTGATTCCACTATTGGTGCCCTTGGAGGTGGCGACCGGACCTTTACAAACAAGGTTGGGCAATCTCCACAACTTAATCAGAGGCTCCCAACAACACCACGAAGCTTCACCGCAATGGACTATGGCTCTGTGGTGACCTCAACCGTCTAGGGTGCTCAAACACCCAAGAGTAACAAGATCCGCTAGGGATTGGTGGGGGAATCAAATTTCTCTTGGTGGAAGTGTAGATCGGGGCCTTCTCAACCAATCCCTAGCAAATCAACAAGTTTGATTGGGTAAGGAGAGAGATCGAGCGAAAATGGAGCTTGGAGCATTAATGGAGCTTTTGGGGGGAAGAGGTAAGTCAACGAAGAAGAAGAGGACCCCCTTTTATAGAAGGGATCCCATCCAACCGTTACCCCCAAAACAGCCCCGCAGAGGGCGGTACTACCGCAGGTGGCAGCGGTACTACCGCTGGACCCAGCGGTACTGCCGCTCCCCCTTGCGGTACTACCACCCAGCCTGGGAGGGCTTGAAGAGAGAGCAGGAATCATGCCCAGCGCGGTACTGCCGCGGAGGTAGGGCGGTACTACCGCCCTCAAGCGATAGTGCTGCTTCTCCTACCGCTGCAAAGTGCCGCTCAACCCGATACGAGATGCAACCCCCTTGAGTCAACGCGGTAGTTGCCTGGTACCGCAGCGGTACTGCGGCTGAGAACCACAAGCAGTACTACCGCTGGGTACCGCGGTACTACCGCTCGGACACAAAACAGCACAACTGCAAGGGGAACTAGCTCTCCAATCGAAGCGGGAAGGCACAAAGGGTGAGAGAAGGATGTGTACGTGTTGATTCCACCCAAGCCATACCAAAGCGGACCCCCTCTTGATAGAATAGTGACTCCTACGAAACTAGTCCACCAAACAAGAACCTAAAGAGCTACACTGTCTTGAAAAACACTTCGAGGGGAAATAAATCGTCTCGTGCCAAAGGATGAGTCTCTGAAAGGCTCAAAGCACACGATTAGTCCGCAAACATGTTGTCATCAATCACAAAAACTACATCGAGAGGGATATTCCGTAACACCAACTAGTATCCGTCACGGAGGTTCGGCGGACCTGGTACTCGATCCTATCATCGACGGATACCATCTCACTAGAGTCCTTATGGACGGCGACAGCAGTCTCAACTTGATCTATCAAGATACTGTCCGTAAGATGGGTATCGACCCGTCAAGAATCAAGCCTAGCAACACTACCTTTAAAGGAGTGATACCGGCGTGGAGGCCCGCTGCACGGGCTCCTTAACACTAGAAGTAGTATTCGGCTCTCCAGACAACTTCCGAAGTGAAGAATTGATCTTTGACATCATCCCTTTTCACAGTGGTTATCATGCACTGCTTGGACGAACTGCTTTCGCCCGCTTTAGTGCAGTCCCGCACTATGCTTATTTGAAGCTCAAAATGCCTGGACCACATGGCATCATCACAGTAAATGGAAATATGGAGCGCTCCCTCTGTACAGAGGAGTGCACTGTGGCTCTAGTAGCCGAGGTACTAGGCGGCCTCATTAAGCCGGACAGTTTATCGGTCATCAAGACCCAGGACACTGCTAAGCGAGTTTGATCCACATTACATTGCAGTAGCTCGGTGGATCCCGATCTTGAATAGAAGTTTTGCCTTCGCCGATCTCCCTATAAGGTTGTGGCATACGTACTGCGCGTACATAACTATGCACTTAAAATACCTTGGGCAGCGCCAGAGGCACATTGCGGAAAAGGTCCATAGTGCGGCTTGACCCTATTCGGACCTTAAATATTTTTCCGACTGCAGGTTCGTTAAAAACCTGCCTCCTCTACGGTTGTACAGGGACTCTCTTCTAGGTCCCTCTTTCTTGCAGACGACCATCGACTCCTCCTCTCAAAGGATTTCTCACCAAGGAGAAACGACGCAGACGTGCAGCGGGGCACCATTGGGATCTTCAAACCACTACTTTTTAGGCCCTGTGTAGACCTTTCCCTTGTGTAAACTTTTAGCATGTAAAATGACCTCGGTATTTATGGCATTATCTCTAATAACACATCTTGACGTATTAATCAGGGTATAAAGGAAGCAGTCGATCACCACTTTTGTTTGGTACTCATTTATTTTATATTATCATATTGTTGGGGAACGCAATAATTTCAAAAAAAATTCCTATGCACACGCAATATCTATCATGGTGATGCATATCAATGAGAAGGGAAGAGTGTTGTCCACGTACCCTCGTAGACCGTAAGCGGAAGCGTTATGACAACGCGGTTGATGTAGTCGTACATTTTCACGATATGACCGATCCTAGTATCGAAAGTACGGCACCTCCGTGATCTGCACATGTTCGGCTCGGTGACATCCCACGAACTCTCGATCCATCTGAGTGTCGGGAGAGCTTCGTCAGCACGACGGCGTGATAACGGTGATGATGAAGTTACCGGCGCAGGGCTTCACCTAAGCACTACGACGATATGACCGAGGTGGATTATGGTGGAGGGGGGCACCGCACACGGCTAGGGGATCAATGATTAACTTGTGTATCTATGGGGTGCCCCTGCCCCCGTATATAAAGGAGCAAGGGGGAGGCCGGCCGGCCCTTGGAGGCGCGCCAAGGAGGGGAGGAGTCCTCTCCTAGTAGGAGCAGGACTCCCCTTTCCTAGTCCTACTAGGAGGAGGAAGGGGGAAGGAAGGAGAGGGAGAGAAGAGAAGGAAAGGGGGCGCCGCCCCCTTCCCTAGTCCAATTCGGACTAGAGGGGGAGGGGCGCGCGGCCCTGCCTTGGCCGGCCCTCTCTCTCTCTCCACTAAGGCCCATGTTGGCCGATTAGTCCCCCTGGGGGTTCCGATAACCCCCGGCACTCCGATAATTATTCGGTGACCCTGAAACTCATCCGGTGCTGAATATAGTCATCCAATATATCAATGTTTATGTCTCGACCATTTTGAGACTCCTTGTCATGTCCGTGATCACATCCAAGACTCCGAACTATCTTCGGTACATGAAAACACATAAACTCATAATACCGATCGTCACCGAACGTTAAGTGTGCGGACCCTACGGGTTCGTGAACTATGTAGACATGACTAAGACACGTCTCCGGTCAATAACCAATAGCAGAACCTGGATGTTCATATTGGCTCCCACATATTCTACGAAGATCTTTATCGATCAAACCGCATAACGATATATGTTGTTCCCTTTGTCATCGGTATGTTACTTGCCCGAGATTCGATCATCGGTATCTCAATACCTAGTTCAATCTCATTACCGGCAAGTCTCTTTACTCGTTCCGTAATGCATCATCCCGCAACTAACTCATTAGTCACATTTCTTGCAAGGCTTATAGTGATGTGCATTACCGAGAGGGCCCAGAGATACCTCTCCGATACTCGGAGTGACAAATCCTAATCTCGATCTATGCCAACTTAACAAACACCATCGGAGACACCTATAGAGCATCTTTATAGTCACCCAGTTACGTTGTGACATTTGATAGCACACTAAGTGTTCTTCCGGTATTCGGGAGTTGCATGATCTCATAGTCACAGGAACATGTATAAGTTATGGAGAAAGCAATAGCAACAAACTAAATGATCAATGTGATAAGCTAACGGATGGGTCAAGTCAATCACATCATTCTCTAATGATGTGATCCTATTAATCAAATGACAACTCATGTCTATGGTTAGGAAACATAACCATCATTGATTCAACGAGCTAGTCAAGTAGAGGCATACTAGTGACACTCTGTTTGTCTATGTATTCACACATGTACTAAGTTTCCGGTTAATACAATTCTAGCATGAATAATAAACTTTTATCATGATATAAGGAAATATGAATAACAACTTTATTATTGCCTCTAGGGCATATTTCCTTCAGTCTCCCACTTGCACTAGAGTCAATAATCTAGATTACATTGTAATGATTCTAACACCCATGGAGTCTTGGTGCTGATCATGTTTTGTTCGTGAGAGAGGCTTAGTCAACGGGTCTGCAACATTCAGATCCATATGTATCTTGCAAATCTCTATGTCTCCCTCCTTGACTTGATCGCGGATGGAATTGAAGCGTCTCTTGATGTGCTTGGTTCTCCTGTGAAATCTGGATTCCTTTGCCAAGCAATTGCACCAATGTTGTCACAAAAGATTTTCATTGGACCCGATGCACTAGGTATGACACCTAGATCGGATATGAACTCCTTCATCCAAACTCCTTCATTTGCTGCTTCCGAAGCAGCTATGTACTCCGCTTCACATGTAGATCTCGCCACGATGTTCTGCTTGGAACTGCACCAACTGGCAGCTCCTCCATTTAATAAAAATACGTATCCGGTTTGTGACTTAGAGTCATCCGGATCAGTGCCAAATCTTGCATCGACGTAACCGTTTATGATGAGCTCTTTGGCATCTCCATAAATGAGAAACATATCCTTAGTCCTTTTCAGGTATTTCAGAATGTTCTTGACCGCTGTCCGGTGATCCACTCCTGGATTACTTTGGTACCTCCCTGCTAAACTAATAGCAAGGCACACATTAGGTCTGGTACACACCATTGCATACATGATAGAACCTATTGTTGAAGCATAGGGAATGACTTTCATTTTCTCTCTATCTTCTGCAGTGGTCGGGCATTGAGTTTGACTCAACTTCACACCTTGTAACACAGGCAAGAACCCTTTCTTTGCCTGATCCATTTTGAACTTCTTCAAAACTTTATCAAGTTTTGTGCTTTATGAAAGTACAATTAAGCGTCTTGATCTATCTCTATAGATCTTGATGCCCAATATATAAGCAGCTTCACCGAGGTCTTTCATTGAAAAATTCTTATTCAAGTATCCTTTTATGCTGTTCAAAAATTCAGTATCATTTCTGATCAACAATATGACATCTACATATAATATCAGAAATGCTACAGAGCTCCCACTCACTTTCTTGTAAATACAGGCTTCTCCAAAAGTCTGTATAAAAACATATGCTTTGATCACACTATCAAAGCATATATTCCAACTCCGAGAGGCTTGCACCAGTCCATAAATGGATTGCTGGAGCTTGCACACTTTGTTAGCACCTTTTGGATTGACAAAACCTTCTGGTTGCATCATATACAACTCTTATTTAAGATGTCCATTAAGGAATGCAGTTTTGACATCCATTTGCCAAATTTCATAATCATAAAATGCGGCAATTGCTAACATGATTCAGACGGACTTAAGCATCGCTATGAAGGAAATATGCCCTAGAGGCAATAATAAAGTTATTATTTATTTCCTTATATCATGATAAATGTTTATTATTCATGCTAGAATTGTATTAACCGGAAACATAATACATGTGTGAATACATAGACAAACAGAGTGTCACTAGTATGCCTCTACTTGACTAGCTCGTTAATCAAAGATGGTTATGTTTCCTAACCATGGACAAAGAGTTGTTATTTGATTAACGGGATCACATCATTAGGTGAATGATCTGATTGACATGACCCATTCCATTAGCTTAGCACCCGATCGTTTAGTATGTTGCTATTGCTTTCTTCATGACTTATACATGTTCCTATGACTATGAGATTATGCAACTCCCGTTTGCCGGGGGAACACTTTGTGTGCTACCAAACGTCACAACGTAAATGGGTGATTATAAAGGTGCTCTACAGGTGTCTCCAAAGGTACATGTTGGGTTGGCGTATTTCGAGATTAGGATTTGTCACTCCGATTGTCGGAGAGGTATCTCTGGGCCCTCTCGGTAATACACATCACATAAGCCTTGCAAGCATTGCAACTAATGAGTTAGTTGCGAGATGATGTATTACGGAACGAGTAAAGAAACTTGCCGGTAACGAGATTGAACTAGGTATTGAGATACCGACGATCGAATCTCGGGCAAGTAACATACCGACGACAAAGGGAACAACGTATGTTGTTATGCGGTCTGACCGATAAAGATCTTCGTAGAATATGTAGGAGCCAATATGAGCATCCAGGTTCCGCTATTGGTTATTGACCGGAGACGTGTCTCGGTCATGTCTACATTGTTCTCGAACCCGTAGGGTCCGCACGCTTAAGGTTTCGATGACAGTTATATTATGAGTTTATGAGTTTTGATGTACCGAAGTTAGTTCGGAGTCCCGGATGTGATCACGGACATGACGAGGAGTCTCGAAATGGTCGAGACATAAAGATTGATATATTGGACGGCTATATTCGGACACCGGAAGTGTTTCGGGTGATTTCGGAGAAAACCGGAGAGCCGGAGGGTTACCGGAACCCCCCGGGAGAAGTAATGGGCCATATGGGCCTTAGTGGAGAGAGAGAGGGGCAGCCAGAGGTGGGCTGCGCGCCTCCTCCCCCTGGTCCGAATTGGACTAGGAGAGGGGGGGCGCCCCCCTTTCCCTCTCCCTCCCCACTTCTTTCCCCCTCCTAGTAGGAGTCCTACTCCTACTAGGAGGAGGACTCCTCCTGGCGCACCTATAGTGGCCGGCCGGCCTCCTCCCCTTGCTCCTTTATATACGGGGGCAGGGGGCACCCTAGAGACACAATATGATCCGTGTGATCATATTCTTAGCCATGTGCGGTGCCCCCTTCCACCATAGTCCTCGATAATATTGTAGCGGTGCTTAGGCGAAGCCCTGCGACAGTAGAACATCAAGATCGTCACCACGCCGTCGTGCTGACGGAACTCTTCCCCGACACTTTGCTGGATCGTAGTCCGTGGATCGTCATCGAGCTGAACGTGTGCTAGAACTCGGAGGTGCCGTAGTTTCGGTGCTTGATCGGTCGGGCCGTGGAGACGTACGACTACATCATCCAAGTTAACGCTTCCGTTGTCGATCTACAAGGGTACGTAGATCACACTCTCCCCCTCTCGTTGCTATGCATCACCATGATCTTGCGTGTGCGTAGGAAATTTTTTTGATATTACTACGTTCCCCAATAATGGCATCCGAGCCTAGGTTTTATATGTTGATGTTATATGGACGAGTAGAACACAAGTGAGTTGTGGGCGATATAAGTCATACTGCTTACCAGCATGTCATACTTTGGTTCAGCGGTATTGTTGGACGAAGCGGCCCGGACCGACATTACGCGTACTCTTACGCGAGACCGGTTCTCCCGACGTGCTTTGCACATAGGTGGCTTGCGGGTGACAGTTTCTCCAACTTTAGTTGAACCGAGTGTGGCTACACCCGGTCCTTGCGAAGGTTAAAACAGCACCAACTTGACAAACTATCGTTGTGGTTTTGATGCGTAGGTAAGATTGGTTCTTGCTTAAGCCCGTAGCAGCCACGTAAAACTTGCAACAACAAAGTAGAGGACATCTAACTTGTTTTTGCAGGGCATGTTGTGATGTGATATGGTCAAGACGTGATGCTAAATTTTATTGTATGAGATGATCATGTTTAACCGAGTTATCGGCAACTGGCAGGAGCCATATGGTTGTCGCTTTATTGTATGCAATGCAATCATGCTGTAATGCTTTACTTTATCACTAAGCGGTAGCGATAGTCGTGGAAGCATAAGATTGGCGAGACGACAACGATGCTACGATGGAGATCAAGGTGTCGCGCCGATGACGATGGTGATCACGACGGTGCTTCGAAGATGGAGATCACAAGCACAAGATGATGATGGCCATATCATATCACTTATATTGATTGCATGTGATGTTTATCTTTTATGCATCTTATCTTGCTTAGATTGACGGTAGCATTATAAGATGATCTCTCACTAATTATCAAGAAGTGTTCTCCCTGAGTATGCACCGTTGTGAAAGTTCTTCGTGCTGAGACACCACGTGATGATCGGGTGTGATAGGCTCTACGCTCAAATACAACGGGTGCAAAACAGTTGCACACGTGGAATACTCAGGTTATACTTGACGAGCCAAGCATATACAGATATGGCCTCGGAACAAGAAGACCGAAAGGTCGAGCGTGAATCATATAGTAGATATGATCAACATAGTGATGTTCACCAATGAAACTACTCCATCTCACGTGATGATCGGACATGGTTTAGTCGATTTGGATCACGTAATCACTTAGAGGATTAGAGGGATGTCTATCTAAGTGGGAGTTCTTAAGTAATATGATTAATTGAACTTAAATTTATCATGAACTTAGTCCTGGTAGTATTTTGCAAATTATGTTGTAGATCAATAGCTCGCGTTGTTGCTTCCCTGTGTTTATTTTGATATGTTCCTAGAGAAAATTGTGTTGAAAGATGTTAGTAGCAATGATGCGGATTGGATCCGTGATCTGAGGTTTATCCTCATTGCTGCACAGAAGAATTATATCCTTGATGCACCGCTAGGTGACGGACCTATTGCAGGAGCAGATGCAGACGTTATGAACGTTTGGCTAGCTCAATATGATGACTACTTGATAGTTTAGTGCACCATGCTTAATGGCTTAGAATCGGGACTTCAAAGACGTTTTGAACGTCATGGAGCATATGAGATGTTCCAGGAGTTGAAGTTAATATTTCAAGCAAATACCCGAGTTGAGAGATATGAAGTCTCCAACAAGTTCTATAGCTAAAAGATGGAGGAGAATCGCTCAACTAGTGAGCATGTGCCCAGATTGTCTGAGTACTACAATCGCTTGAATCAAGTGGGAGTTAATCTTCCAGATAAGATAGTGATTGACAAAATTCTCTAGTCACCATCACCAAGTTAGTAGAACTTCATGATGAACTATGATATGCAAGGGATAACGGAAACGATTCCCAAGCTCTTCGTAATGCGGAAATTGACGAAGGTAGAAATCGAGAAAAACATCAAGTGTTGATGGTAGACAAGACCACTAGTTTCAAGAAAAGGGCAGAGGGAAGAAGGGGAACTTCAAGAAGAATAGCAAGCAAGTTGCTGCTCAAGTGAAGAAGCCCAAGTCTGGTCCTAAGCCTGAGACTAAGTGTTTCTACTGCAAAGGGACTGGTCACTGGAAGCGGAACTACCCCAAGTGATTGGCAGATAAGAAGGATGGCAAAGTGAACATAAGTATATTTGATATACATGTTATTGATGTGTACTTTACTAGTGTTTATAGCAACCCCTCAGTATTTGATACTAGTTCAGTTGCTAAGATTAGTAACTCGAAACGGGAGTTGCAGAATAAACAAAGACTAGTTAAGGGTGAAGTGACGATGTGTGTTGGAAGTGGTTCCAAGATTGATATGATCATCATCGCACACTCCCTATACTTTCGAGATTAGTGTTGAACCTGAATAAGTGTTATTTGGTGTTTGCGTTAAGCATGAATATGATTTGATCATGTTTATTGTAATACGGTTATTCATTTAAGTAAGAGAATAAATTGTTGTTCTGTTTACATGAATAAAACCTTATATGGTTACACACCCAATGAAAATAGTTTGTTGGATCTCGATCGTAGTGATACACATAATCATAATATTGAAACCAAAAAGATGCAAAGTTAATAATGATAGTGCAACTTATTTGTAGCACTGCCGTTTAGGTCATATTGGTGTAAAGCGCATGAAGAAACTCCATGCTGATGGGATTTTGGAATCACTTGATTATGAATCACTTGATGCTTGTGAACCATGCCTCATGGGCAAGATGACTAAGACTCCATTCTCCGGAGCGAGCAACTGACTTATTGGAAATAATACATACTGATGTATGCGGTCCGATGAGTGTTAAGGCTCACGGCAAGTATCGTTATTTTCTGAACTTCACAGATGATTTGAGCAGATATGGGTATATCTACTTGATGAAACTTAAGTCTGAAACATTTGAAAAGTTCAAAGAATTTCAGAGTGAAGTGGAAAATCATCGTGACAAGAAAATAAAGTTTCTACGATCTGATCGCGGAGACAAATATTTGAGTTACGAGTTTGGTCTTCAATTAAAACAATGTGGAATAGTTTCACAAACTCATGCCACATGGAACACCACAGCATAATGGTGTGTCCGAACGTCATAACCGTACTTTATTGGATATAGTGCAATCTATGATGTCTCTTACCGATCTACCACTATCGTTCTGGGGTTATGCATTAGAGACAGCTGCATTCACGTTAAATAGGGCACCATCTAAATCCGTTGAAACGACACCGTATGAACTGTGGTTTGGCAAGAAACCTAAGCTATCGTTTCTTAAAGTTTGAGGTTGCAATGCTTATGTGAAAAAGTTTCAACCTGATAAGCTCAAACCCAAATCGGAGAAATGTGTCTTCATAGGATATCCAAAGGAGACTATTGGATACACCTTCTATCACAGATCGGAAGGCAAGACTTTTGTTGCTAAGTTCGGAAACTTTCTAGAGAAGGAGTTTCTCTTGAAAGAAGTGAGTGGGAGGAAAGTAGAACTTGACGAGGTAACTGTACCTGCTCCCTTATTGGAAAGTAGTGCATCACAGAAAACTGTTTCAGTGACACCTACACCAGTTAGTGAGGAAGCTAATGATGATGATCATGAAACTTCAGAACAAGATACTACTGAACCTCGTAGATCAACCAGAGTGAGATCCGCGCCAGAGTGGTACGGTAATCCTGTTCTGGAAGTCATGCTACTAGATCATGATGAACCTACGAACTATGAAGAAGCGATGGTGAACCCAGATTCCGCAAAATGGCTTGAGGCCATGAAATCTGAGATGGGATCCATGTATGAGAACAAAGTATGGACTTTGGTTGACTTGCCCGATGATCGGCAAGCAATTGAGAATAAATGGATCTTCAAGAGGAAGACGGACGCTGATAGTAGTGTTACTATCTACAAAGCTAGAATTGTCGCAAAAGGTTTTCGACAAGTTCAAGGTGTTGACTACGATGAGAGTTCCTCACTCGTATCTATGCTTAAGTCTGTCCGAATCATGTTAGCAATTGCCGCATTTTATGAAATCTGGCAAATGGATAAACAAAACTGCATTCCTTAATAGATTTATTAAAGAAGAGTTGTATATGATACAATGAGAAGGTTTTGTCAATCCTAAAGGTGCTAACAAAATGTGCAAGCTCCAGCGATCCATCTATGGACTGGTGCAAGCATCTCGGAGTTGGAATATACGCTTTGATAAGTTGATCAAAGCATATAGTTTTATACAGACTTGCGATGAAGCCTGTATTTACAAGAAAGTGAGTGGGAGCACTACAACATTTCTGATAAGTATATGTGAATGACATATTGTTGATCGGAAATAATGTAGAATTATTCTGCAAAGCATAAAGGAGTGTTTGAAAGGAATTTTCCAAAGAAAGACCTCGGTGAAGCTGCTGACATATTGAACATCAAGATCTATAGAGATAGATCAAGACGCTTGATAAGTTTTTTTTAATGAGTACATACCTTGACAAGATTTTGAAGTAGTTCAAAATAGAACAGTCAAAGAAAGAGTTCTTGTCTGTGTTACAAGGTGTGAAATTGAGTAAGACTCAAAACCCGACCACAACAGAAGATAGAAAGAGAATGAAAGTCATTCCCTATGCCTCAGCCATAGGTTCTATAAAGTATGCCATGCTATGTACCAGATCTATTGTATACCCTACACTGGTTTTGGCAAGGTAGTACAATAGTGATCTAGGAGTAGATCACTGGACAACGGTCAAAATTATCCTTAGTGGAATAAGGATATGTTTCTCGATTATGGAGGTGACAAAAAGGTTCGTCGTAAAGGGTTATGTCGATGCAAGTTTTGACACTAATCCAGATGACTCTAAGTCTCAATCTGGATACATATTGAAAGTGGGAGCAATTAGCTAGAGTAGCTCTGTGCAGAGCATTGTTGACATAGAAATTTGCAAAATACATACGGATCTGAATGTGGCAGACCTGTTGACTAAACTTCTCTCACAAGATAAACATGATCACACCTTAGTACTCTTTGGGTGTTAATCGCATAGCGATGTGAACTAGATTACTGAATCTAGTAAACCCTTTGGGTGTTGGTCACATGAAGATGTGAACTAATCACATAAAGATGTGAACTATTAGTGTTAAATCACATGGTGATGTGAACTAGATTATTGACTCTAGTGCAAGTGGGAGACTGAAGGAAATATGCCCTAGAGGCAATAATAAAGTTATTATTTATTTCCTTATATCATGATAAATGTTTATTATTCATGCTAGAATTGTATTAACCGGAAACATAATACATGTGTGAATACATAGACAAACAAAGTGTCACTAGTATGCCTCTACTTGACTAGCTCGTTAATCAAAGATGGTTATGTTTCCTAACCATGGACAAAGAGTTGTTATTTGATTAACGGGATCACGTCATTAGGTGAATGATCTGATTGACATGACCCATTCCATTAGCTTAGCACCCGATCGTTTAGTATGTTGCTATTGCTTTCTTCATGACTTATACATGTTCCTATGACTATGAGATTATGCAACTCCCGTTTGCCGAAGGAACACTTTGTGTGCTACCAGACGTCACAACGTAAATGGGTGATTATAAAGGTGCTCTACAGGTGTCTCCAAAGGTACATGTTGGGTTGGCGTATTTCGAGATTAGGATTTGTCACTCCGATTGTCGGAGAGGTATCTCTGGGCCCTCTCGGTAATACACATCACATAAGCCTTGGAAGCATTGCAACTAATGAGTTAGTTGCGAGATGATGTATTACAGAACAAGTAAAGAGACTTGCCGGTAACGATATTGAACTAGGTATTGAGATACCGACGATCGAATCTTGGGCAAGTAACATACCTATGACAAAGGGAACAACGTATGTTGTTATGCGGTCTGACCGATAAAGATCTTCGTAGAATATGTAGGAGCCAATATGAGCATCCAGGTTCCGCTATTGGTTATTGACCGGAGACGTGTCTCGGTCATGTCTACATTGTTCTCGAACCCGTAGGGTCCGCACGCTTAAGGTTTCGATGACAGTTATATTATGAGTTTATGAGTTTTGATGTACCGAAGTTAGTTCGGAGTCCCGGATGTGATCACGGACATGACGAGGAGTCTCGAAATGGTCGAGACATAAAGATTGATATATTGGACGGCAATATTCGGACACCGGAAGTGTTCCGGGTGATTTCGGAGAAAACCGGAGAGCCGGAGGGTTACCGGAACCCCCCCTGGGAGAAGTAATGGGCCATATGGGCCTTAGTGGAGAGAGAGAGAGGGGCAGCCAGAGGTGGGCTGCGCGCCTCCTCCCCCCTGGTCCGAATTGGACTAGGAGAGGGGGGCGGTGCCCCCCCTTTCCCTCTCCCTCCCCACTTCTTTCCCCCTCCTAGTAGGAGTCCTACTCCTACTAGGAGGAGGACTCCTCCTGGCGCGCCTATAGTGGCCGGCCGGCCTCCTCCCCTTGCTCCTTTATATACGGGGGCAGGGGGGCACCCTAGAGACACAAGTTGATCCGTGTGATCATATTCTTAGCCGTGTGCAGTGCCCCCTTCCACATAGTCCTCGATAATATTGTAGCGGTGCTTAGGCGAAGCCCTGCGACAGTAGAACATCAAGATCGTCACCACGCCGTCGTGCTGACGGAACTCTTCCCTGAAACTTTGCTGGATCGAAGTCCGGGGATCGTCATCGAGCTGAACGTGTGCTAGAACTCGGAGGTGCCGTAGTTTCGGTGCTTGATCGGTCGGGCCGTGGAGACGTACGACTACATCATCCAAGTTAACGCTTCCGTTGTCGATCTACAAGGGTACGTAGATCACACTCTCCCCCTCTCGTTGCTATGCATCACCATGATCTTGCGTGTGCGTAGGAAATTTTTTGAAATTACTACGTTCCCCAACACGCTATGGGTGAGAAGGTCTCATCGTAGTCAACTCCTTGAACTTGTCGAAAACCTTTTGCAACAAGTCGAGCTTTGCAGATAGTAACATTACCGTCAGCATTAGTCTTCTTCTTGAAGATCCATTTATTCTCTATGGCTTGCCGATCTATGGGAAAGTCAACCAAAGTCCACACTTTGTTCTCATACATGGATCCCATCTCAGATTTCATGGCCTCTAGCCATTTTGCGGAATCTGGGCTCATCATCGCTTCCTCATAGTTCGTAGGTTCATCATGGTTAAGTAACATGACCTCCAGAATAGGATTACCGTACCACTCTGGTGCAGATCTCACTCTGGTTGATGTACGAGGTTCGGTAGTAACTTGATCAGAAGTTTCATGATCATCAGCATTAGCTTCCTCACTCACTGGTGCTGGAATCACTGGAGTTGATTTCAGTGATGAACTACTTTCCAACAAGGGAGCAGGTACAATTACCTCATTAAGTTCTACTTTCCTCCCACTCACTTCTTTCGAGAGAAACTCCTACTCTAGAAAGGATCCATTCTTAGCAATGAATATATTGCCTTCGGATCTGTGATAGAAGGTGTACCCAACAGTCTCCTTTGGGTATCCTATGAAGACACATTTCTCCGATTTGGGTTCGAACTTATCAGGTGAAGTTTCTTCACATAAGCATCGTAGCCCCAAACTTTAAGAAATGACAACTTGGGTTTCTTGCCAAACCACAGTTCATAAGGTGTCGTCTCAATGGATTTAGATGGTGCCCTATTTATCGTGAATGCAGCTGTCTCTAAAGCATAACCCCAAAATGATAGCGGTAATTCAGTAAGAGACATCATAGATCGCACCATACCTAGTAAAGTACGATTACGACATTCGGACACACCATTACGCTGTGGTGTTCCGGGTGGCGTGAGTTGCGAAACTATTCTGCATTGTTTCAAATGTTGCAAAACTATTTCTCCTCCATGATCGGATCGTAGAAACTTTATTTTCTTGTTACGATGATTTTCTACTTCACTCTGAAATTCTTTGAACTTTTCAAATGTTCCAGACTTATGTTTCATTAAGTAGATATACCCATATCTGCTCAAATCATCTATGAAGGTGAGAAAATAACAATATCTGCCACGAGCCTCAATGTTCATTGGACCACATACATCAGTATGTATGATTTCCAATAGTTCTATTGCTCGCTCCATTGTTCCGAAGAACGGAGTTTTAGTCATTTTGCCCACGAGGCATGGTTCGCAAGTACCAAGTGATTCATAATCAAGTGATTCCAGAAGTCCATTAGAATGGAGTTTCTTCATGCGCTTTACACCAATATGACCCAAACGGCAGTGCCACAAATAAGTTGCACTATCATTATCAACTCTGCATCTTTTGGCTTCAATACTATGAACATGTGTATCACTACTATCAAGATTTAGTAAAAATAGACCACTCATCATGGGTGCATGACCATAAAAGATATTACTCATCACTAGTACAGCGAGCTCCTAAACAAACGGTTTAAAACCCCTTTCCGCGACGACATTTGGAACCATCGCCAAGTGAGTGTGGGCGATAGGGGGGTCCTTCCCACACAACCCAGAAATCGTCGGGGATAGGCCCTCGTGGGACCCAGGCTGGGGCCTTGTGCGATTGGGCGAGGCATGGAAACCCAATCATTTCCGTAGGTATGTACACCCCACACGGTGAATCCCAGAAATCATTTCCGTAGGTATGTACATCCTACACGGTGAATCCCAGAAACCATTTCCGTACGTATGTACATCCCACACGGTGAATCCCAGAAAATCATTTCCGTAGGTATGTACATCCCACACGGTGAATCCCAGAAAATCATTTCTGTAGGTATGTACATCCCACACGGCGTTGTCTGAGTAACTGTTTGCAATAGAAAACCCCAATAAGCAGGGTAATTAGCCTATTATTGATAATCCATGTACTAATCAAACTGATATTTCTTATAAAACACGCCAGATATTTCATATCCGTATAAAAGCAACCAAGATTTCATAATCGAATTACATCAGATAGCTTCGGCACTCAGTTACGCCATTACACAACAGCACCAAGTTTCACATGCAGCATCAAAAACCTTTGGAAAGTAGCATCATACACGGTAAATAGACAGATGAATCTCATCTGGGAAACTGCAGAAGCAGAAGGCAAATATTGAGCCTTTAGTGATGTTGAATGTCCTTGCAACTTTAGGCCAGTGGCTATGGATAATTGCCCGCCCAACCTTCGTCCTCTTCAGCAAGACTTCAATATTGTACCATGGGTGTTGAATGAATACCTTCCTTGCCTCTTGACCATGTAGGTGGTTTGAGAGGTAATCATCGATGAACTGCTTTGAAGAGTACTGAAAACAAAGCTATGCATAAATCATTGTTGTAAATTTTGAAATGGCGCAAGAGGTAAAAACAAGGTAAAAGAGTTGGTACCATCCTATAGTTGACTGAAGTCTTCTTCATTGTGCAACAAAGATCTTGTTGTTATTTGTCGCAAGTTTCTTGACTTGACTAATAATCATGGACATCTCATTTCCCCATATGCAAAATGGGTCGAACAGTGGGTCTAAGCCTCTGACAGCAGGACCTACATGTGCGGGACCAAATTGTAAGAAACCTAAATATTAGAATGATTCCTGCAACTGCACAATAATGTGCTATTAGCCAAAGGACCCTGCTTGAACAAACCTCAATGGTAAACCGCAGTGTCTCCATTGTTTCCCTGCAACACACATAAGGAAGATCTTGATCAGGTTAACTAAGAGTTGCCATACTATCAGTAGAATATGTATTGAGTACAGCCAAATTCGATTGGTGTCACATACATAACAATACAAAATTGTACCCACAACAAATGAAAATCAAATTGCAGAACTGAACCGAACAGTTAAATGGACAACAGACCAAATGAACCAAAATAGTTAACTGAGCACGACATTGCAGAATGGAAACATGTACTAGAATATAAGACAGTTAACAAAACAAAGAATGCTTGAGAACAGTACTATGAAATGTAGTAATTGTTGGACCAACATGTTAACGGAACATTACATCTCAGAGGACCAAACTGTTAACTGAACATCAGATTGCAAATTAACATTACAGAGGACAAATCACTAGAAGGCATTGGCGGTGGCCTCGAGAAAACATCACGAACTGTATTTTAAAGTAGACAACCACGCGGCGGTGTCGATGGTGGCCTCAAAGATGAGGTGCTCCTCCAAGATCTGGCGGTCGACACGCATGTCAGCCATAGCGACCTCGTTCTGCCGCATGCTAATCAACTCCATGTTATAATGCGTGTAAAATGGCTGTGGGCGGCTCTTAATTGGAGGAGGGGGGCAGTGATTTTGGTGGAAGGTGTCGCTCCGTCAGTCGGGGCATGTGGGACGGGAAAGGAGGAGGATGGTGTGGGTGGCGTGTAGATTACCTGACCATATCGACGAGGCCGCGCAGCAAGAAGAAGGGTCGGTGGCGAGGAGGCCGTGCAGCAAGAAGAAGGGTCGCCAGCAAGGAGGCGGCGCTGCAAGAAGAAGGGTCACCGGCGAGGAGGTTGAGCTGCCAGTAAGCAGCACTGAAGGTTTGAACTTGGAAAGCAAGGAGGAATAATGGAAATGTGGCTTTTGGTAGGAGGGAGGGGGCGCGGAGATAGATATTTCTGCGGTGGCAAAAAGTTCGCTCGGTGCCATGAGAAACTGGCGCGCATGTGTGGTTCAAGCGGGGGCGGTGGACTATAAACGACGAAGCTTCCTGCGTAAGCCAGACAAGACGGTGCGCCAAGATATTTTATATCGCATCCCACACGATTCTTTCTAGTAAACTATTTGTGGTATACCTGATTTTTTCATTATGTTTTGAAAGACAAAATGGTGTTACGAAGGGAAAGGATGGTGTTTGAATTGCTAGAACATTTACGTACAGTGAACATGCAACTAGTACATGAGTGTCGTGTTTAAATTTGGAATTATTCCGGGTTCGTTTGGCATTTTTATGCATTAATTGAGTTTCTGCGCATTTAATGTGCATAATTCAAATTTGAACTACAAGCACATGCTCCAATGCACCAAAGTTTGCTGAAAAATCACATGTGTGTCTTTGGGTGAATTTATAGGTCCCATGCAAGAAATGGGAATAAAGTTCAAACATCTGGGCGTCGTGGCTCGGCCGGAAAGATTGAGAAAATTGGTTTTTTAATTCCTGTAAATCCAAAACATGGCTGAAAATCATGAAACTTGGCATGGTCTCATGAAATGGCACCAACATGCTGCGGTAATTTTTTTTGGCTGAATTGGGACAAGCTTTGGTGTAAGCTACTTGCAAACCGGAGCTTCCCTCAAGAAGGCTCCTGGTTCCGAGAGGGAATGTGTCACCTCCGTGTGCGAAACGACATATGTACACTGCCTTCTCCCACCTTAACTTTTTTGCACAAGCATATTAGACCAAATAGAAGTATCGTGCTAAATTTTGGAATTATTCCTTGTTCGTTTCACCTTTTTTATACATTAATTGAGTTTCTGGGAATTTAATGTGCATAATTCAAATTTGAACTATAAGCACATGCTCCAATGCACCATAGTTGTTCGACAAATCACATGTGTATCCTTGGGTGAATTTCTAGGTCCCATGCAAGAGATGAGAGTGAAATTCAAGCATCTGGGCGTCGTGGCTCGGCCGGAAAGATTGAGAAACTTGGTTTTTTAATTACTGTAATTTCAAAACACGCCTGAAAATCATGAAACTTGGCATGGTATCATGACATGGCATGAACATTCTGCGGTAATTTTTTTGGCCGAATTGGGACAAGATTTGGTGTAAGCTTTTTGCAAACCGGAGCTTTCCTCAAGAAGGCTCGTGGTTCCGAGAGGGAACGTGTCACCTCCGTGTGTGAAATGACATACGTACACTGCCTTCTCCTGCCTTAATTTTTTTGGACAGCCATATTAGACCAAATTGAAGTACCGTGCTAAATTTTGGAATTATTCCGGGCTCGTTTCGCCTTTTTTATACATTAATTGAGTTTCTGGGCATTTAATGTGCATAATTCAAATTTGAACTACAAGCACAGGCTCCAGTGCACCAAAGTTGTTTGAAAAATCACATGTGTGTCCTTGGGTGAATTTCTAGGTCCCATGCAAGAGATTGGAGTGAAATTCAAACATCTGGGCGTCGTGGCTCGGCCGAAAAGATTGAGAAACTTGGTTTTTTAATTCATGTAATTCCAAAACACGCCTGAAAATCATGAAACTTGGCATGGTGTCATGACATGACACGAACATGATGCGGTAATGTTTTTGGCCGAATTGGGACAAGCTTTGGTGTAAGCTTCTTGCAAACCGGAGCTTCCCTCAAGAAGGCTCTTGGTTCCGAGAGGGAACATGTCACCTCCATGTGCGAAACGACATACGTACACTGCCTTCTCCCGCCTTATTTTTTTACACAACCAGATTAGACCAAATAGAAGTACCGTGCTAAATTTTGGAATTATTTCGGGTTCGTTTGGCCTTTTTTATACATTAATTGAGTTTCTGGGCATTTAATGTGCATAATTCAAATTTGAACTATAAGCACATGCTCCAGTGCACCAAAGTTGTTTAAAAAATCACATGTGTGTCCTTGGGTGAATTTATAGGTCCCATGCAAGAAATGGCAGCGAAATTCAAACATCTGGGCATCATGGCTCGGCCGGAAAGATTGAGAAACTTGGTTTTTTAATTCCTGTAATTCCAAAACACGCCTGAAAATCATGAAACTTGGCATGCTCTCATGACATGGCACCAACATGCTGCAGTAATATTTTTGGCCGAATTGGGACAAGCTTTGGTGTAAGCTTCATGCAAACCGGAGCTTCTGTCAAGAAGGCTCGTGGTTCCGAGAGGGAACGTGTCACCTCCGTGTGCGCAACGACATACGTACACTGCCATCTCCCGCCTTATTTTTTACACAGCCAGATTAGATCAAATAGAAGTATCGTGCTAAATTTTGGAATTATTTCGGGTTCGTTTGGCCTTTTTTATACATTAATTGAGTTTCTGGGCATTTAATGTGCATAATTCAAATTTGAACTACAAGCACATGCTCCAGTGCACCAAAGTTGTTTGAAAAATCACATGTGTGTCCTTGGGTAAATTTCTAGGTCCCATGCAAGAGATCAGAGTGAAATTCAAACATCTTTGCGTCGTGGCTCGGCCGAAAAGATTGAGAAACTTGGTTTTTAATTCCTGTAATTTCAAAACATGCCTAAAAATCATGAAACTTGGCATGGTCTCATGACATGGCACCAACATGATGTGGTATTTTTTCTGTCCGATTTGAGAAGGCGCACACATTAACAATTGACAAAGTCATTTTGGAACAAGTGCTGTAATGTTACAAATCGGAAACGCAAGTATTATTGAAACCGTGGGCGTTCGACCTACCAATTACGTGTGTCCACGCGTCCCCTTTTATTTATTGGCTAGGAGGTGTCATGCGGGGTAGCTATTTGAGTATGGGAGGCATGCGATCAGACCCCTGCGCGTGCTCATCGGGAGGAGAGCCCTTTTGACCGCTACCCGCCGCACACCTCCCTCACAGCGTCTCCATTAATGGCGCCCGAGCACCTGTTCTACGGCGTGGCTATAGGTCTCACTGGACTGAGATTTAAGAGAGAAAAATGAAAATCTGAAAAGAAAGTTTTGCACGGACCTTGATGTAAGATCCGATGGACCTATATAGCATCGACTGCGACTTATAGAAAGCATGATGAATATAAGGATGATGACATTGGATAATAATTGTCTTACATATTTATAAACATAATTAAAAAAGCCACATGCGGCAACGCCCGATATACACAAGGGCAAAAGAAGAAGGAAGCCACAACAGGAACTAATCTTCGCGGCGGGCGGCGATGAGCTCTTTCTTGTCCTCAAGATGCTGATTGAGAGCATCCACGGATTCCTCCACCAGCCTTCTGCGCTCGATGCGCAGCATGGCATTCTCGTCCATAAGTTTCTCGACGATGACACCGGTCCTCTTCAACAAGGCAGTGGTCTGCTCCTGCTGCTCCGCACTTCCAACGATCTTCACCCTCAGCAGGTCATGCTCGGCCCGGAGCTTCACATTGCTCTCATTTCATTGTTGGATGACGTCTATAGACTATTCAAACGAGGCTTGCAGGTCATCCTGCAACCTCGCCCACCTGGAGATCTAATCCATCTGCCTGAGGACGAGGGCACGCATGCGCCTGTAAGAGTCCTCGCCTGCCCGCGAGGCAATTTCCCAGGCCACCGCGGCATGGGAGGACATCTCTGCTGCATTCGCGGCGCGGCGGGACATCTCTTCTGCTTCCGCGGCACGGCCGGACCAGTCTGCTGCATCAACGGCGCGGCGGGTCCTCCGTGCTGCTTCAGCGGTGCGGCGGGACCTCTCTGCTGCTACGGCCGTGCAGCGGGACATGTTGGCTGCTATCGCGGCGAGGCGGGACATCTCTCGTGCTCCCGCTTCCAGGCTCGCCTCTCCCTGGTCGCAATCTCTCGACCCAGAACTCACGCTGGCCATGGCGGACGCAAGGGAACGCTGATGAATGACTTGTTTGTTTTTGACTTTTTGTGGATGAGGAGTTGAGGAGGAATGTGCAGTCATCTTGGAGTAGTAGTATTTATAACCGCGTAGTAATACACTCATGAGTGGGAAACCGTTTAGATTTTGATCGGTGTGAACAAGTTTGCAATTTGGAATGTGACGGGACGCATGCTCAAAATTTACTGACGGTTATAAGTGCGGCACTATTCCCGAAAGGCGTAACGTGGGCACGTACGCCTTCTCGGCCGCGTACGTGGCGTTTGCACCATAGGGTGCACCACAATAGGCAATGTCAGCACACATATTTTAATTAGAATGGGTGTGCCCGTCTAGCGCACACACATTGATCTATCTAACTATTTCAGTTTATTGTGGCTAATCATAAGCAGTTCATCCATGTGAAGTGTATGACATCAATCGCAGACTTTTGATCTGGCTTACCCGTTTCTGTTCTGTTGACTAATCACAAACAGTTAATCCTTCTAAAGCGTATGCCCTCAATCACACACACCTTGATCTGGCTGACCATTTCTTTTGTGTTGCCTAATCACAAACAGTTCATCCGAGTGAACCGTATGCTGTATATTGCACACACCTTCATCTGGCTGCCCGTTTCTTTTGTGTTGCCTAATCACAAACAGTCCATCCAAGTGAACCGTATGCTCTATATCGCACACACCTTCATCAGGCTTCCCCATTCTTTTGTTCTGCATCGTAGCAAACAGTTCATTGGACTCAACCGTATGCCCTGGATCGCACACACAACTAAAATCTGAACCGTGTTTGATGCATCCTCCATCGCAAACATTTTCACATTTTTAACGGTTTTCATACAACACCGTTTGCGATTATGGCATCACACATAGTTTCTCGAAGGGTCTCTGATCGTAGTGTCACATTAGAAGCATCCTGCAGTAGTGCATATAAATAGAACAACCATTATTCTCCGATTTAAATGAATAACCGTCTCGCAACAAACAAGATCCAGATATAATGTTCATGCTCAACGCTGGCACCAAATAACAATTATTTAGGTCTAAAACTAATCCTGAAGGTAGATGTAGAGGTAGCATGCCGACGACAATCACATCGACTTTGGAACCATTTCCCACGCGCATCATCACCTCGTCCTTAGCCAATCTTCGCTTAATCTGTAGCCCCTGTTTTGAGTTGCAAATGTTAGCAACTGAACTAGTATCAAATACCCAGGCACTACTGCGAGCATTAGTAAGGTACACATCAATAACATGTATATCAAATATACCTTTCACTTTCTCATCCTTCTTCTCCGGCAAATACTTGGGGCAGTTCTGCTTCAAGTGACCAGTCCCTTTGCAGTAGAAGCACTCAGTTTCAGGCTTAGGTCTAGACTTGGGTTTCTTCACTTGAGCAGCAACTGGCTTGCTGTTCTTCTTGAAAGTTCTCTTTCTTCTCTTTACCCTTTTTGTTGAAACTAGTGGTCTTGTTGACCATCAACACTTGATGCTCCTTCTTGGTTTCTACCTCCGCAGCCTTTAGCATTGTGAAGAGCTCGGGAATAGTCTTATCCATCCCTTGCATATTATAGTTCATCACGAAGCTCTTGTAGCTTGGTGGCAGTGATTGAAGAACTCTGCCAATGACACTATCATCAGGAAGATTAACTCCCAAACGAGTCAAGTGGTTGTGGTACCCAGACATTCTGAGTATATGTTCACTGACAGAACTATTCTCCTCCATTTTGCAGTTGTAGAACTTATTGGAGACTTCATATCTCTCAATCTGGGCATTTTCTTGAAATATTAACTTCAACTCCTGGAACATCTCATATGCTCCATGACATTCAAAACATCGTTGAAGTCCCGGTTCAAAGCCGTAAAGCATGGCACACTGAACTATCGAGTAGTCATCAGCTTTGCTCTGCCAGGTGTTCACAACATCTGACGTTGCTCCTGCAGCAGGTTTGTCACCTAGCGGTGCTTCCAGGACGTAATTCTTCTGTGCAGCAATGAGGATAATCCTCAAGTTACAGACCTAGTCCGTGTAGTTGCTACCATCATCTTTCAACTTAGCTTTCTCTAGGAACGCATTAAAATTCAACAGAACAACAGCACGGGCCATCTATCTACAACAACATATACATGCAAAATACTATCAGGTACTGAGTTCATGATAAATTAAAGTTCAATTAATCAAATTACTTAAGAACTCCCACTTAGATAGACATCTCTCTAATCATCTAAGTGATCACGTGATCCATATCAACTAAACCATGTCCGATCATCACGTGAGATGGAGTAGTTTTCAATGGTGAACATCACTATGTTGATCATATCTACTATATGATTCACGCTCGACCTTTCGGTCTCAGTGTTTTGAGGCCATATCTGCATATGCTAGGCTCGTCAAGTTTAACCCGAGTATTCTGCGTGTGCAAAACTGGCTTGCACCCGTTGTATGTAAACGTAGAGCTTATCACACCCGATCATCACGTGGTGTCTCGGCACGACGAACTGTAGCAACGGTGCATACTCAGGGAGAACACTTATCCCTTGAAATTTAGTGAGAGATCATCTTATAATGCTACCGCTGAACTAAGAAAAATAAGATGCATAAAGGATAAACATCACATGCAATCAACATAAGTGATATGATATGGCCATCATCATCTTGTGCCTTTGATATCCATCTCCAAAGCACCGTCATGATCACCATCATCACCGGCTTGATACCTTGATCTCCATCGAAGCATCATTGTCGTCTCGCCAACTATTGCTTCTACGACTATCACTACCGCTTAGTGATAAAGTAAAGCAATTATATGGTGATTGCATTTCATATAATAAAGCGATAACCATATGGCTCCTGCCAGTTGCCGATAACTGTGTTACAAAACATGATCATCTCATACAATAAAATTTAGCATCATGTATTGACCATATCACATCACAACATACCCTGCAAAAACAAGTTAGACGTCATCTACTTTGTTGTTGCAAGTTTTACGTGGCTGCTACGGGCTGAGCAAGAACCGTTCTTACCTACGCATCAAAAACCACAACGCGGTATAGTGATTGCTTTTTTATCTTCAGAAAGAACCTTGTTCATTGAATCCGATTCAACTAAAGTTTGAGAAACTGACACCCACCAGCCACCTGTGTGCGAAGCACATCGGTAGAACCAGTCTCGCGTAAGCGTACGCGTAATGTCGGTCTGAGCCGCTTCATCCAACAATACCGCTGAATCAAGAATCAACTAATGACGGAAAGCAATATGTATATACCCATGCCCACAACTCCTTTGTGTTCTACTCGTGCATATAACATCTACGCATAGACCTGGCTCGGATGCCACTGTTGGGGAATGGAGTAATTTCAAAAAAATCCTACTCACACGCAAGATCTATCATGGTGATGCATAGCAGCGAGAGGGGAAGAGTGTTGTCCATGTACCCTCGTAGACCGTAAGTGGAAGCGTTATGACAACGCAGTTGATGTAGTCGTATGTCTTCACGATCTCACCGAACCTAGTTCCGAAAGTACGGCACCTTCACGATCTGCACACGTTCAACTCGGTGACGTCCCACGAACTCTCGATCCAGCTGAGTGTCGACGTCAGCACAACGGCATGATGACGGTGATGATGAAGTTACCGGTGCAGGGCTTCGCCTAAGCTCTACGACGATATGACCGAGGTGGATTATGGTGGAGGGGGGCACCGCACACGGCTAAAGGATCAATGATCAACTTGTGTGTCTATGGGGTGCCCCTGCCCCCGTATATCAAGGAGAAAGGGGGGAGGCCGGCCGGCTCTTGGAGGTGCACCAAGGAGGGGAGGAGCCCCCTCCTAGTAGGAGCAGGACTGCCCTTTCCTAGTCCTACTAGGAGGAGGAAGGGGGAAGGAAGGAGAGGGAGAGAAGAGAAGGAAAGGGGGCGCTGCCCCCCTTCCCTAGTCTAATTCGGACTAGAGGGGGAGGGGCGCGCGGCCCTGCCTTGGCCGGCCCTCTCTCTCTCCACTAAGGCCCATGTTGGCCCATTAGTCCCCCCGGGGGTTCCGATAACCCCCCGGCACTCCGATAACTATTCGGTGACCCCCAGAACTCATCCGGTGTCCGAATATAGTCATCCAATATATCAATATTTATGTCTCGACTATTTCGAGAGTCATCGTCATGTCCGTGATCACATCCGGGACTTCAAACTATCTTCGGTACATCAAAACACATAAACTCATAATACCGATCTTCACCGAATATTAAGCGTGCGGACCCTACGGGTTCGAGAACTATGTAGACATGACCGAGACACGTCTCCGATCAATAAGCAATAGCGGAACTTGGATGTTCATATTGGCTCCCACATATTCTACGAAGATCTTTATCGGTCAAACCGCATAATGATATACGTTGTTCCCTTTGTCATCGGTATGTTACTTGCCCGAGATTCGATCGTCGGTATCTCAATACCTAGTTCAATCTCGTTACCGGCAAGTCTCTTTACTCGTTCCGTAATGCATCATCCTGCAACTAACTTATTAGTCGCATTGCTTGCAAGGCTTATAGTGATGTGCATTACCGAGAGGGCCCAGAGATACCTCTCCGATACTCGGAGTAACAAATCCTTATCTCGATCTATGCCAACTCAACAAACACCATCGGAGACACCTGTAGAGAATCTTTATAGTCACCCAGTTATGTTGTGACGTTTGATAGCACACTAAGTATTCCTCCGGTATTCGGGAGTTGCATGATCTCATAGTCATAGGAACATGTATAAGTTATGGAGAAAGCAATAGCAACAAACTAAACGATCATCGTGCTAAGCTAACAGATGGGTCAAGTCAATCACATCATTCTCTAATGATGTGATCCCGTTAATAAAGTGACAACTCATGTCTATGGTTAGGAAACATAACCATCATTGATTCAACGAGCTAGTCAAGTAGAGGCATACTAGTGACACTTTGTTTGTCTATGTATTCACACATGTACTAAGTTTCCGGTTAATACAATTCTAGCATGAATAATAAACATTTATCATGATATAAGGAAATATAAATAACAACTTTATTATTGCCTCTAGGGCATATTTTCTTCACATATGTATTCCCTCCCTACTTCAGACTGCCACACGTGCTTTAGCCCGGCCTTAACACCAGGGGCTATATTCGGCCCTGCATATTTCAAGTCTGAACACCTATAGGGAACTTCGGCGTCCCGGATATTGCATTATATGCATCGGCTCTGAATCATGTCTTTGGTCTATAATTGGGTTGCCCGGCTCCTGTGCTTACCACCTCACGTTCCGCTCGTTCGGCTAAGGTAGTAAAGGGAGAACTACTGCGATTGTATTTCTGGTTCGTTCGGTCAAGTACCCCGGTAGAGAAAGCCAAAAACTGATTGTCATGATATGCGAGAGCTAGTCGGCAATCAGAGGACTTAGTATTATACTACAAATCATTAGCGATTCACCCCGTGTTATACGAGTGGCTGGCCTTCGTCCAGCCACGTGAGAAAGGCACCATAGTCCGGATAGCCGCACACACACAAGGGGCTAGTACTTAGTGAAGGAAATATGCCCTAGAGGCAATAATAAAGTTGTTATTTATATTTCCTTATATCATGATAAATGTTTATTATTCATTCTAGAATTTTATTAACCGGAAACTTGATACATGTGTGAATACATAGACAAAATAGAGTATCCCTAGTATGCCTCTACTTGACTAGCTCGTTAATCAAAGATGGTTAAGTTTCCTGACCATAGACATGTGTTGTCATTTGATGAACGGGATCACATCATTAGAGGATGATGTGATGAAAAAGACCCATCCGTTAGCTTAGCATAATGATCGTTAAGTTTTATTGCTATTGCTTTCTTCATGACTTATACATATTCCTCTGACTATGAGATCATGCAACTCCCGAATATCGAAGGAACACCTTGTGTGATATCAAACATCACAACGTAACTGGGCGATTATAAAGATGCTCTACAGGTGTCTCCGAAGGTGTTTGTTGGGTTGGCATAGATCAAGATTAGGATTTGTCACTCCGAGTATTCGGAGAGGTATCTCTGGGCCCTCTCGGTAGTGCACATCACTATAAGCCTTGCAAGCAATGTGACTAATGAGTTAGTTACGAGATGATGCACTACGGAACGAGTAAAGAAACTTGCTCGTAACGAGATTGAACTACGTATGATGATACCGATGATCGAATCTCGGGAAAGTAACATACCGATGACAAAGGGAATAACGTATATTGTTATTGCGGTTTGATTGATAAAGATCTTCGTAGAATATGTAGTAACTAATATGAGCATCTAGGTTCCGTTGTTGGTTATTGACCGGAGTTGTGTCTCGGTCATGTCTACATAGTTCTCGAACCCGTAGGGTCCGCACGCTTAACATTCGATGACGATTTGTATTATGAGTTATGTGTTTTGGTGACCGAAGTTTGTTCAGATTCCCGGATGAGATCATAGACATGAGGAGGAGTCTCAAAATGGTCGAGAGGTAAAGATTCATATATTGGAAGGTGGTATTCGTACATCGGAATGGTTCCAACTGGTTTGGGTATTTTACCGGAGTACCGGGGGGTTCCCCCGGAACCCCCCGGGGGAAGTATTGGGCCTAGATGGGCCTTAGTGGATGATAACCCACAATTATAGGGGGTCGCAACAGTTTTCGAGGGTAGAGTATTCAACCCAAATTTATTGATTAGACACAAGGGGAGCCAAAGAATATTCTCAAGTATTAGCAGCTGAGTTGTCAATTCAACCACACCTGGAAACTTAATATCTGCAGCAAAGTATTTAGTAGCAAAGTAATATGATAGTAGTGATGATGATAGCAAAAGGTAATAGTAGAAAAAGTAGTGTTTTTGGTATTTTGTAGTGATGATAGCAATAGCAATGGAAAAGTAAATAAGCGAAGAACAATATATGGAAAGCTCGTAGGCAATGGATGAGTGATGGAGAATTACGCTGGATGCGGTTCATCATGTAACAGTCATAACCTAGGGTGACACAGAACTAGCTCCAATTCATCAATGTAATGTAGGCATGTATTCCGAATATAGTCATACGTGCTTATGGAAAAGAACTTGCATGACATCTTTTGTCCTACCCTCCCGTGGCAGCGGGGTCCTAGCAGAAACTAAGGGATATTAAGGCCTCCTTTTAATAGAGTACCGGACCAAAGCATTAACACATAGTGAATACATGAACTCCTCAAACTACGGTCATCACTGGTAAGTACCCCGATTATTGTCACTTCGGGGTTAACAAATCATAACACATAATATGTGACTATAGACTTGCAAGATAGGATCAAGAACTCTCATATATTGATGAAAACATAATAGGTTCAGATTTGAAATCATGGCACTCGGGCCCTAGTGACAAGCATTAAGCATAGCAAAGTCATAGCAACATCAATCTCAGAACATAGTGGATACTAGGGATCAAACCCTAACAAAACTAACTCGATTACATGATAAATCTCATCCAACCCATCACCGTCCAGCAAGCCTACGATGGAATTACTCATGCACGGCGGTGAGCATCATGAAATTGGTGATGGAGGATGGTTGATGATGACGACGGCGACGGATTCCCCTCTCCGGAGCCCCGAACGGACTCCAGATCAGCCCTCCCGAGAGGTTTTAGGGCTTGGCGGCGGCTTCGTATCGTAAAACGGATGAATCCTTCTCTCTGGTTTTTTTTCTCCCCGAAAGCAAATATATAGTGTTGGAGTTGAGGTCGGAGGAGCTCCAGGGGGCCACGAGGTAGGGGGCACGCCCCCCACACTCGTGGACAGGTGGTGGGCCCCCTGGTTTTCATCTTTTGCAGGGAATTTTATTATTTTCGAAAAGATGTTCCGTGAAGTTTCAGGTCATTCCGAGAACTTTTTTTCTGCACATAAATAACACCATGGTAATTCTGCTGAAAACAGCGTCAGTCCGGGTTAGTTCCATTCAAATCATGCAAGTTAGAGTCCAAAACAAGGGCAAAAGTGTTTGGAAAAGTAGATACGATGGAGACGTATCAACTCCCCCAAGCTTAAACCTTTGCTTGTCCTCAAGCAATTCAGTTGATAAACTGAAAGTGATAAAGAAAAACTTTTACAAACTCTGTTTGCTCTTGTTGTTGTAAATATGTAAAGCCAGCATTCAAGTTTTCAGCAAAGATTATGAACTAACCATATTCACAATAACACATAGGTCTCATGTTTACTCATATCAATGGCATAATCAACTAGCGAGCAATAATAATAAATCTCGGATGACAACACTTTCTCAAAACAATCATAATATGATATAACAAGATGGTATCTCGCTAGCCCTTTCTGAGACCACAAAACATAAATGCAGAGCACCTTTAAAGATCAATGACTGACTAGACATTGTAATTCATGGTAAAAGAGATCCAGTCAAGTCATACTCAATGTAAACTAACAGTAATGGATGCAAAATGACAGTGGTGCTCTCCAACTGGTGCTTTTTAATAAGAGGATGATGACTCAGCATGAAAGTAAATAGATAGGCCCTTCATAGAGGGAAGCAGGGATTTGTAGAGGTGCCAGAGCTCGGTTTTGAAATAGAGGTGAATAATATTTTGAGTGGTATACTTCCATTGTCAACATAACAACCAAGAGATGGCGATATCTTCCATGCTACACACATTATAGGCGGTTCCCAAACAGAATGGTAAAGTTTATACTCCCCTTCCACCAACAAGCATCAATCCATGGCTTACTCGAAACAACGAGTGCCTCCAACTAACAAGAGTCCTAGGGGGAGTTTTGTTTGCAATTATTTTGATTTGATTTGTATAAAGCATGGGACTGGGCATCCCGGTGACCAGCCCTTTTCTTGTGAGTGAGGAGCGGAGTCCACTCCTCTTGAGAATAACCCGCCTAACATGGAAGAGACGGACTGCCCTAGTTGATACATGAGCTATTCGAGCATACAAAACAGGATATTTATTTGAAGGTTTAGAGTTTGGCACATACAAATTTACTTGGAACGGCAGGTGGATACCGTATATAGGTAGGTATGGTGGACTCATGTGGAATAACTTTGGGGTTTATGGAGTTGGATGCACAAGCAGTATTCCCGCTTAGTACAGGTGAAGGCTAGCAAAATACTGGGAAGCGACCAGCTAGAGAGCGACAACAGTCATGAGCATGCATTAAAATTAATCAACACCGAATGCAAGCATGAGTAGGATATAATCCACCATGAACGTAAATATCGTGAAGGCTATGTTGATTTTGTTTCAACTACATGCATGAACATGCACCAAGTCAAGTCACTTAAATCATTCAGAGGAGGATACCACCCTGTCATACCACATCACAACCATTTTAATAGCACGCTGGCATGCAAGGTAAACCATTATAAGCTCCTTGCTAATCAAGCATGGCACAAGAAACTATGATCTCTAGTTGTCATTGCAAACATGTTTATTCATAATAGGCTGAATCAGGAACGATGAACTAATCATATTTACAAAAACAAGAGAGGTCGAGTTCATACCAGCTTTTCTCATCTCAGTCAGTCCATCATATATCGTCATAATTGCCTTTAACTTGCACGGCCGAATGATGTGGATAATAATAATAGTGCGCGTGCATTGGACTAAGCTGGAATATGCAAGCATTTAATAAACAGGAGAAGACAAGGCAATATGGGCTCTTTTGTCAGATCAACAATAATGCATATAAGAGCCACTTCAACAATTTAATCATGGTCTTCTCCTATCGACCCCCGAAGAAAAGAAAAGAAATAAAACTATTTACACGGGAAAGCTCCCAACAAGCAAAAGAAGAATAGGAAATCTTTTTGGGTTTTCTCTTTAATTACTACTACAAGCACGGAAATTAAAACTAGCTAAAAGCTACAACTAATTTTTTTTGGTTTTTCTTAAGGTTTATTAAACACACAAGAAGAAAGCATAAAAAGGAAATAAACTAGCATGGATGATACAATGAAAAAGTATGAGCACCGACATCTAGCAATGAGTGTGTGATCATGAATGTAATGTCGGTGGGAAATACGTACTCCCCCATGCCTAGGCTTTTGGCCTAAGTTGGTCTATGGCCACGGCTGGCCTGGCAGATATCCATAATAATAGTTGGGCTCATACTGCGAAGAGGAAGACTCTGATTGCCACTGGTTGGAAATCATCTCCGGATCCCAATGGTAATTAGACTGTCGTGGAGGATCAACTTGTGGTTCCGACTCTGGCTCTGCGGCCGATGCAGGATTCCGGTAGGCGTGAATATCCTCCGGCGAGACGAGGTACTGGCCTACAGATAAATCAAACAAGGAAGGAGCAGGCAAGGTAATAGTCTCCGGATGATGTTTATCAAAGAACAATTTGTATTTAAGCTCCCCTTCCCTATTCTTTGTAATTAAATCATGTGCTACCACACTCTTATAATCTAAATAAACACTAGGCAGCAATTTTTCTTCCTTCTCATAATGCCTAATAGGTATGTTAAAATGTGCAGCTAGGCGTGAAGCATAGATGCCTCCAAAGATGGGGCCCTTTGTACGGTTCAGACTTAACCGTTTAGCAATAATACCGCCCATACTAACAGAGTCGTCACGGAATAAACTATGGAACAAAATAAAAATATCAGGAACACTAAGGTTTCCACAGTTTCCGCGACCAATTAAGCAACGACTAGCAAATATTGCAAAGTAGCGTAAAATAGGAAAATGTATGCTAGTGATTCTTGCATCGGAAACCTTCCTAGTTTCCCCTACAGTGATAGTGTCAATAAACCCATCCACATCTTTATGATGTGGTTCCTCTAAGCTACCCTCGAAAGGGATCAAACAAACCCGACAAATATCATAAAGTGACATAAAGGGATCAAACAAACACTACTGAAGGAGGTGATTCCCTCGGATAATAGTAGAAGTTTTGCACAAAAGTATTGGTGAGTAAAAGATACTGTTCGCGTTGGTCGCGGAGGAATTCGGTGAGGCCTGCATTTTTAGCCAATTCATAAAAATCCTCATAAATCCCGGTTGCTCTCAAGAATTCATTGGAGGGCCATTCACACGGCCTAACCTCCGCGGTGCGAGGCAAATTATATTTGGGCTTCATTGCTTCTTCATTTTGCTTTTCCTTCGAGCTTCAGCTCGATGAGCCCCTCAAAAATCTCTTCATTACCCTCTGAAAATTCTGAAAAAAAATTAGTAACTTCAAAATAAAAGTGAACCAAGCTCAACAAAATTGATAGCAACAACTCCTACAAGTGCCTAGAGCCTATATCATGCATCGAAACTACTTGGAACCATATAAATTTGACATGCAAGCTCAAGAACATGGTCACCTAGGAAGCACAAATTTGCAATGAATAAAGCACTAGAACAAAAACTAATTGGACCAATGGAGGAGTCACATATCAAGGAACAATCTCCCCCAGGCAGTTTTGTGAGAGGTGCTTTGAGCAAGGAGATCGAAAATGGCAGCAAAATGAGCTTGGACTCGGGTTTGAGCTGGATATTCGTGTTTGTGGGAGCAAGAAGGAGTGTGTGGTGCAAGGATAAGTGGAGGAGGGCCACCGTGGGCCCACGAGGCAGGGGGGCGCGCCCTCCACCCTCGTGGCCAGGTGGATGCCCCTCCTGCTGTGTTCTCAGTGCCAAATATTCTCAAATATTCCAGAAAAAATCATATTCAAATTTCAGGGCATTTGGAGAACTTTTATTTTTGGGGTATTTTTATATTGCACGGATAATTCAGATAACAGACAGAAAATACTATTTTTATTTTATTTAAAACAAATAACAGAAGGTAAAAGTAGGGTACAGAAGGTTGTGCCTTCTAGTTTCATCCATCTCATGATCATCAAAAGGAATCCACTAACAAGGTTGATCAAGTCTTGTTAACGAACTCATTCCAAATAACATGGAACCGGAGAAATTCGAATAACACTATGTTACCTCAACGGGGATATGCACATCCCCAATAATAAGAATATCATATTTCTTCTTGACAGTAGGAAGAGGAAATTCAAAACCTCCAAAAATAATCGATGGAATTTTTCCAACAGAATTGATACTGTGGACTTGAGGTTGTTTCCTCGGAAAATGTACCGTATGCTCATTACCATTGACATGAAAAGTGACATTGCCTTTAGTGCAATCAATAACAGCCCTTGCAGTATTCAAAAAGGGTCTTCCAAGAATAATAGACATACTATCGTCCTCGAGAATATCAAGAATAACAAAGTCCGTTAAAATAGTAACATTTGCAACCACAACAGGCACATCCTCACAAATACCGACAGGTATAGCAGTTGATTTATCAGCCATTTGCAAAGATATTTCAGTAGGTGTCAACTTATTCAAATCAAGTCTACGATATAAAGAGAGAGGCATAACACTAACACCGGCTCCAAGATCACATAAAGCGGTTTTAACATAGTCTCTTTTAATGGAGCATGGTATAGTGGGTACTCCTAGATCTCCAAGTTTCTTTGGTATTCCACCCTTAAAAGTATAATTAGCAAGCATGGTGGAAATTTCAGCTTCTGGTATCTTTCTTTTATTAGTAACAATATCTTTCATATACTTAGCATAAGGATTCATTTTGAGCATATCAGTTAATCGCATATGCAAAAAGATAGGTCTAATCATTTCAGCAAAGCGCTCAAAATCCTCATCATCCTTTTTCTTGGATGGTTTGGGAGGAAAAGGCATGGGTTTCTGAACCCAAGGCTCTCTTTCCTTTCTGTGTTTCCTAGCAACAAAGTCTTTCTTATCATAACGTTGATTCTTTTGTGGGTTATCAAGATCAACAGCAGGTTCAATTTCTACATCATTATCATTACTAGGTTGAGCATCATCATGAACATTATCATTGACATTATCACTAGTTTCAGGTTCATTACCAGATTGTGTTTCAGCATCAGATATAGAAATATCATTTGGATTCTCAGGTGTTTCAGCAATAGGTTCACTAGAAGCGTGCAAAGTCCTATCATTATCTTTTTCTTCCTTTTAGAAGGACTAGGTGCATCTATATTATTTCTCTGACAATCTTGCTCAATTCTCTTAGGGTGGCCTTCATGATACAGAGGTTCTTGAGTCATTCTACTAGTTCTAGTAGCCACTCTACAGCAAAATAATTATTCTTACTATTCAATTCATTGAGCAAATCATTTTGAGCCTTAAGTACTTGTTCTACTTGAGTGGTAACCATAGAAGCATGTTTACTTATAAGTTTAAGTTCACCTTTGACATTAGCCATATAATCACCCAAGTGTTCAAGCATATTTGAATTGTATTTTAATTGTCTACCAAAATAAGCATTAAAGTCTTCTTGCTTAACCATAAATTTATCAAACTCATCTAAGCATGGGCTAGCAAACTTAGTAAATGGGATTTCAGCTTTATCATATCTATAGAGAGAATTTACCTTTACTACCTGTGTCGGGTTATCAAGACCATGTATTTCTTCAATAGGTAATGGATTAAGATCATATGTTTCTTCAACGGGCGGTAAATTAAGACCGTGTATTTCTTCAATGGGAGGTAAATTCTTAACATCTTCAGCTTTAATACATTTTTCTTTCATAGATTTCTTTGCCTCTTGCATATCTTCAGGACTGAGAAATAGAACACCTCTTTTCTTCGGAGTTGGTTTAGGAATAGGCTCAGGAAGTGTCCAATTATTTTCATTTGTCAACATATTATTCAATAGAATTTTAGCTTCATCCGGTGTTCTTTCCCTGAAAACAGAACCAGCACAGCTATCCAGGTAATCTCTAGAAGCATCGGTTAGTCCATTATAAAAGATATCAAGTATTTCATTTTCCTTAAGAGGATGATCAGGAAAAGCGTTAAGTAATTGGAGAAGCCTCCCCCAAGCTTGTGGGAGACTCTCTTCTTCAATTTGCACAAAATTATATATATCCCTTAAAGCATCTTGTTTCTTATGAGTAGGGAAATATTTAGCAGAGAAGTAATAAATCATATCCTGGGGACTACGCACACAACCAGGATCAAGAGAATTAAACCATATCTAAGCATCACCTTTTAATGAGAACGAAAATATTTTAAGGATATAAAAGTAGCGAGTTCTCTCATCATTAGTGAACAGGGTGGCTATATCATTTAATTTAGTAAGATGTGCCACAACAGTTTCAAATTCATAGCCATGAAAAGGATCAGATTCAACCAAAGTAATTATATCAGGATCAACAGAGAATTCATAATCCTTATCAGTAACACAGATAGGTGAAGTAGCAAAAGCAGGGTCAGGTTTCATTCTAGCATTAAGAGATTGATGCTTCCATTTAGCTAATAATTTCTTAAGATCACTTCTATTATTACAAGCAAGAATAGCTCTAGCAGATTCTTCATCCAGAACATAACCCTCAGGAACAACAGGCAATTCATAAGTATTAGGGGGAGAGTCTTCATCATCACTATCTTCAATATAATTAGTTTCAATAATTTCATTCTCTCTAACCCTAGCAAGTTGTTCATCAAGAAATTCACCAAGTGGCACAGTAGTATCAAGTGTAGAAGTAGTTTCATCATAAGTATCATGCATAGCAGAAGTGGCATCATCAATAACATGCGACATATCAGAACGAATAGCAGAAGCAGGTTTAGGTGTCGCAAGCTTACTCAAAACAGAAGGTGAATCATGTGCAGAGCTAGATGGCAGTTCCTTACCTCCCCTCGTAGTTGAGGGATAAATCTTGGTTTTTGGATCTCTCAAGTTCTTCATAATGATAAGCAGATATAAATCCCAAGTGACTCAAAGAATAGAGCTATGCTCCCCGGCAACGGCATCAGAAAATAGTCTTGATAACCCACAAGTATAGGGGATTGCAACAGTTTTCGAGGGTAGAGTATTCAACCCAAATTTATTGATTCGACACAAGGGGAGCCAAAGAATATTCTCAAGTATTAGCAGCTGAGTTTTCAATTCAACCACACCTGGAAACTTAATATCTGTAGCAAAGTATTTAGTAGCAAAGTAATATGATAGTAGTGATAACGATAGCAAAAGGTAATAGTAGCAAAAGTAGTGTTTTTGGTATTTTGTAGTGATGATAGCAATAGCAACAGAAAAGTAAATAAGCGAAGAACAATATATGGAAAGCTCGTAGGCAATGGATGAGTGATGGAGAATTACGCCGGATGCGGTTCATCATGTAACAGTCATAACCTAGGGTGACACAGAACTAGCTCCAATTCATCAATGTAATGTAGGCATGTATTCCGAATATAGTCATACGTGCTTATGGAAAAGAACTTGCATGACATCTTTTGTCCTACCCTCCCGTGGCAGCGGGGTCCTAGCGGAAACTAAGGGATATTAAGGCCTCCTTTTAATAGAGTACTGGACCAAAGCATTAACACATAGTGAATACATGAACTCCTCAAACTATGGTCATCACCGGTAAGTATCCCGATTATTGTCACTTCGGGGTTAACGGATCATAACACATAATAGGTGACTATAGACTTGCAAGATAGGATCAAGAACTCTCATATATTGATGAAAACATAATAGGTTCAGATCTGAAATCATGGCACTCGGGCCCTAGTGACAAGCATTAAGCATAGCAAAGTCATAGCAACATCATTCTCAGAACATAGTGGATACTAGGGGACAAACCCTAACAAAACTAACTCAATTACATGATAAATCTCATCCAACCCATCACCGTCCAGCAAGCCTACGATGGAATTACTCACGCATGGCGGTGAGCATCATGAAATTGGTGATGGAGGATGTTTGATGATGACGACGGCGACGGATTCCCTCTCCAGAGCCCCGAACGGACTCCAGATTAGCCCTCCGGAGAGGTTTTAGGGCTTGGCGGTGGCTCCGTATTGTAAAACGCGATGAATACTTCTCTCTGATTTTTTTGTCCCCCAAAGCAAATATATAGAGTTGGACTTGAGGTCGGAGGAGCTCCAGGGGGCCACGAGGTAGGGGCGCGCCCTAGGGGGCAGGCGCGCCCCCACCCTCGTGGACAGGTGGTGGGCCCCCTGGTCTTCATCTTTTGCAGGGATTTTTTATTATTTCCGAAAAGATGTTCTGTGAAGTTTCATGTAATTCCGAGAACTTTTGTTTCTGCACATAAATAACACCATGGTAATTCTGCTGAAAACAGCGTCAGTCCGGGTTAGTTCCATTCAAATCATGCAAGTTAGAGTCCAAAACAAGGGCAAAAGTGTTTGGAAAAGTAGATATGACGGAGACGTATCAGTGGAGAGAGAGGAGGGCCGCAAGGGGTGGCTGTGCCCCCCCCATGGCAGTCTGAATTTGACTAGGGGAGGGGGCGGCGCCCCCCTTTCCCTCTCCCTCTCCTCCTCCTTCCTTTTCCCCTCCGGTGAAGAAAGGAAAGGGGGGGCGAATCCTACTAGGAGTGGAGTCCTAGTAGGACTCCCCCCATGGCATGCGCCTCTTGGTTGGCCGCCTCCTCCTCCCCTCCTTTATATACGGGGGTAGGGGGCACCCCATAGCAGATCAGTTGTTCTCTTAGCCGTGTGCGGTGCCCCCCTCCACAGTTTACTCCTCCGGTCATAGCGTTGTAGTGCTTAGGCAAAGCCATGCGCGGATCACATCACCATCACCGTCACCATGCCGTCGTGCTGACGGAACTCTCCCTCGATCCTCTAATGTATCAAGAGTTCGAGGGACATCATCGAGCTAAACGTGTGCTGAACTCGGAGGTGTCGCATGTTTGGTACTTAATCGGTTGGATTGCGAAGACGTTCAACTACATCAACCGCATTAACCTAACGCTTCCGCTTTCGTTCTACGAGGGTATGTGGACACACTCTCCCCCTCTCGTTGCTATGCATCTCCTAGATAGATCTTGCGTGATTGTAGGAAATGTTTTGAAATTGCATGCTACGTTCCCCAACACTTAGCTCCATAGTCAAACTCCTATGGCTAAGTGATAAAGCCGCATAGTCCGATTGCCTGGTTCACCTCGCGGACACCTCCTTTATGGACCAAGATGTTGGATAAAGCGTGGTCACGCGTTATGTCGAACACTCCTGTAGCATCTACATGGGGGCTGAAGCCGACGACTGGTAACTTTCAGAAATATAACAATAAATGGCCGCACAGGAGGAAAAATCACTTCAAACAAAAGGCGCAAGCATAGATATATCACAACATGGGTTCATCACTTAGTTTCTACAATCCAAACATATTTAATCAAATATTACATCCTTAGAACATTGGCCCTCTACTACTCGGGCTTCTTCTAGGACGTCGTCGAAGTACCTCTCTGGCTTTCGATGATCTTTGCCTTCGGGTGGGCCTCCAATCGGCACTTCGGTGGCATTCATCTTCTCCCATTGCATCTTGACGCAGGCAAACGCCATCCATGCACCCTCTATGCAGGCTAAACGCTTTATAGCATCAATTTGGGGCCGCGCATCGACCAACCGCTTCACCAAACTGAAGTAGCTGCTAGGAATCGGCTCGGCCGGCCAGAGTTGGACTATTACGTCCTTCATGGCTAGGCATGCCACCCTATGCAACTTCGTCAGCTACTTCAGCTGGTCGTTCAGCAGCACCGTGTGCTCTTGCGCAAGATACTGCGACCAGATCAACTTCTCGGTCGAGTTCCCCTCCTGAGCTCGGAAGAACTGTGTGGCATCGGCAACACTCTTTGGAAGATCTGCAAACGCGCCTGGAGAACTCCACACTCATGTGAGAAAAGTGTACCTCTGACCTCCAAAGATACTTTGCAAAAGAAAGGCCTTACCAGCTGCTATCTACCTCGCCTGGTGGATCTCTTCGCGAGCGCTTCGGGACTCGCTCCGTGCCTCTTTGGCATCACTGAGAGCCTTGGAAAGCTCGGAGGACTGGCCTGAAGTCTTCTACTCCAGTGTCTCGCATTTGATGATGGCATCCTTCAGATCATGCTCGACTTCGGCCACCCGAGCTTCATGTTGGCGGCGGGCGATTTGTTCGGCCGCTAGTTCAGCAGCCGCTTTATCAGCGACTGCCTTATTCGCCTCCGCCTCTTTCTTGGTCTGGGCGAGGACGCCTTTGAGGGTCTCGACCTCGGCCGCGCTAGCTGTGATCATAATTAAACCATTCCATGCATTAACCTCTAAATATACATATTACTTCTAATATAAAATAAAATTCCCTTTTTAACCATTGTACGCATACCTTGCGTCTCATCGAACCGCTTATTAATGCGGTCGATTTCCTCATCTGCCACCTGAAGCTTCCGATTGAGTTCGGAAACTTCTGCGGCCTAGGCGGTTGCCGCCAACAGGGAAGCCTATTAAAATAACAGCACATCATGTTACTCTCCTGAATACTATGTGAGTCCTCTATCCGGTTTTTTCTAAACCAGACAGAGCCTCAGGGGCTACTGTCTATATACAGGTTTATTCTTTTGTATGAAAGGTTTTAAAACATTACGCCGCATACCTCAAAGCCTGTCAGTAGGCTGGTGAAGGCTTCGTTCAATCCGCTCTTAGAAGACCGAACCTTCTCCACCACCGCACCCTGGTGCGGTGCTCCGCCATGATGGAAGCACGCTGCAGTGCTTCCTCCAGAGCGTTAGGCACCTCCGGATTAGTGGAGGCCGCCGATGGAGCTGATGCTCCTCCCCCCTCTTTTTAAGGGGGCTGCTTATCTCATCCAGGAGCTGCGTTGGTCTCTGGAATGGTGTTCGGCCGGGGCCCGGATTGTTCGGGCTCCCCGCCGTTGGTGGTCATAGCGGTCGCCTCCCCTAACTCTTCAGTGATCGAGATATTAACCTCGGGTGCCTTTTCAGCGGCCTCGGTAGCCTCCCCTCGGTTAGGAGAGGTCCTACGAGACGATACCTCGGTGTTCTCCATGGTGATAGGTGAGGAGGCTCGCAGCGGCATCTCACTCTCTGCCATTTCGGGTGGCAGAGAGTTCCCCTCCGATAATGGAGTTCGCGGGAGCTCGCGGGGAGGGCTGAAAGGCAAATGGCAAAATAACTTATATAATGAAAGCAGAA